>NC_036866.1:39479093-39505532 GCF_002910315.2 Salvelinus sp. IW2-2015
CATGTGGTAGCTAATCGCACAGATTGATCATTTTAAAGGCTTAATTGATCATTAGAAAACTTTTTGCAATTATGTTAGCACAGCTGAAACTGTTGTCCTGACTAAAGAAGCATAAACTGGCTTCTTTTGACTAGCTTGAGTATCTGAGCATCAGAATTGTGGTTCGGACAGGCTCAAAATGGCCAGAAAACAAAGTACTTTCTCTGAAACTCGTCAGTTTATTCTTGTTCTGAGAAATGAAGGGTATTTCACTGCGAGACAATGCCAAGAAATCGAGAATCTGTACAATGCTGTCTTACTACTCCCTTCACAGAGTTGTACAGATTTCCAGTCTTGCAGCCAATTTCTCGCATGGAATATGTCTGTCTTTGATTTATTTTAACAGTACAAAAATTCGATTTTCTTTAAAAAACAAAGACATTCTCATAAGTGCACCCCAAACATTGTTGAACGGTAGTGTACGTGTTTAGCTGCTTTTGTCTCAGCAACTAACCAGTCATCAGAAGCTAAAATGGCTTCTGTCCATTTTCTGTTAGAGCACGCATAACGTTGCTCAATGTGTTTGGTTCAGTTACAAATGTAAGCACATGCTGCAAGTCTAAATGGATATCATTGTATCGTAAAGTTAAAATCCAAAACAAACAACTCTACTTTTGGAAAGCTCATTATTCCGAGCTGAGCCATTTAAACAAGGATGGTCCCACTGACTAATTCGAATCATGAACAACCCTTTAACTGGAACACACAGCACACATACTAGACACACTGTTTCATTCTGCTTCCCAACAGACAGCTTGCACATCGAGACGCATCCTACTGTTGCATCCACCTGCCTGGTACAGCAATGCGTCCGGCCTCGACCGCAAGGCACTACAGGGGTAGTGCGTACGCCCAGTACATCACTGGGCATAGCTGACCTGCATCCAGGACCTCTCAACCAAGTAGTGTCAGGAAGGACGCTAAATAATTGTCACAAGACCCCAGCCCACCCATCATAAGATGTTCTCCTCACTACCGTATGGCAAGCGGGTACCGGAAGTGAGCCAAGTCTAGACAAAAGGCTTCTCAACAGTTTTCCACCCCAGCCATAGGTGTCCTGACACAGGGTGAACAACAGACTAACCCGGACTTTAGCATTGGTGCCCCTCCCCAACCCCTTTTTTTACGCTGCTGCTCTACATCTCGTTTATCATTATGCATAGTGCACTTTAACTCATACATTCATGTACATCTACCTCATGTGGGCCGAACAACCATGCTCCCGCCACATGCTTCAACCAGGCTATCTGCTTTTGTCCCACCACACCCGCCACACCCTCTTTTACACTACTGGCATACGCTCTGTTCATATATGCATAGTCCACTTTTAACCCATATCTACATGTACTACTACCTCCAAACAGCGACTAACCCAGTTCTGTACTTAGCCTCGCCATACTTTTATAAGCCTCGTACTGTACATAGTCTTCTTTTTACTGTTGTTTCATTTCTTATCTACCTATTGTTCACCTAGTAGTAACCTTTCCACAGAGGTGTCTTACATAGAACCAAAAGGGTTCTATCTGGAATGAAAAAAGGTTAGCTCTATGGTGACAGCTGTTAACTATGAATGAAACGAACTAAAGCTGATAAGATGAGAAAATGCGCGCGAAAAATGGCGCAGTTCTACGGCTCCCAACAATTTGTGCTATGTTATTGCTTCACTGTCTTTTACTGGTTGTTTTTTTCTTTACTCTATCCTTATTGTTCACCTATACCTTTTTGCACTATGTTAGAGCCAGTAAGTAAGATTTCACTGTAAGGTCGTACACCTGCGGTACTCGGCGCACGTGACAAATCAGAACACTTTGACTTCGATATTCGACCACTAACAAGATTCAACCTTTCAGCTTTCAGCAGGACAACTACCTAAACACAAGCGCCCCAATTATACATCTGAGCTTCTTACCAAGACACATTGAATGTTCCTAAGAGCCTTAGTTGAAGATTTAAAAAGCGAATGATGGTGCACAATATAACAATCCAGTGTAAAGCTCTTAAAGAACTTACCCAGATAACACTGTAATCGCTGCAGAGTGTATTCTAAACATGTATGACTTAGGGGTTGAACTCTCTATGCTAAATGAGATATTTATGTATTTCATTTTCAAAACATTGCCGAAAACTTCTAAACACATGTTTTACTCTTCATTATGGGATTGTGTGTAATGCTGTTAACAAAACAAATCTATTTCATGCATTTTGATTAGCTGTAACACATCAAATGTGGATCAGTCAAGGTGTGCATTACTTCTGAACACTGTCATCAAGGCAAGCGGTGGCTTCTCTTGAAAATCTAAATATTAAATAATATTTTGATTGTTTAACTCTCTTAGGGTAGGGCAGCATTCTGAATTTTCGGATGAAAGCTGCCCGAATTACAACTGCCTGCTTTCTCGGCCCAGAAATATGATATCAATATAACTAGTAGATTTGATAGCAAACCACCTCTACAAGTTCCCAAACCCGTTAAAATAGTGTATGTGAGTAAACAGAATGATTTGGCAGCGAAAACCTGACGAACCCATTCGGGAAGTAGTTTTTTTTGTTGTTTGTAGTTTCTCTATTCATGCCTTCAGTACTCCATTGACTTAGGACTCAAACTGCAATTTCTTATGCCTTCTAATGTCACACGCTTTAGAAATTGTTTCCATGCTTGTATTCTGAAAAGAGGAAGTAGAGCAGTCTGAATGAGTGGACCCTCAAAGTGTTACAGCTTTCTTCAGCGCGCGACCGAGAGAGTGCCTTTCTTGTTTGACCTCTTTTATTGACGGACGTTATTGTCCGCTGCTATTGATCGATCACTAGGACTAAAAACAACCTGAGATACATATAAACATCGTTGACATGTTTCTATGAACTTTACGCGATAAATTTGATTTTTTGCTCTTTTTATATAATTTAATTTACCCCCTTTTTCCACAATTTGGTATCCAATTTAGTAATTACTATCTTGTCTCATCGCTCACACTCCCGTCGGCCGGAGAGAGAATAATCGAATGTATGCTTTCGCCGTAACAGCATTTTTAAAATCTGACACCGGGTATGATTCACAAAGTTAATCTTTAAACCTATGTAAATCATGCTTTTTGTTTCTTCTGAATTTTATAATATATTTCTGATTTTGAATTTTTTGGCGCCAGCAGTTTCACGGTCTTGAAGAGGTGCGACCTAACGTCTCACTACCTAGAAGTTAACACTTTTTTAGGTTACCATGGATTCCATATGTGTATTTACATAGGTTTGATCTCACTATTGTTCTACAATCTAGCAAAATAGTAAAAATGAGAAAGACCCATGAATTAGCTAGTACTGTAAAATTCTTGACTGCGTACTGTATATAAAAGTAGTATAATAATTCATACTAACCGTGGATCCACTTCTGTCTTTAGCTATTTTTTTCTCACTGTTATATATGTTATCTAATGTATTATTACTTAAACTGTTATCGTTTCTTACTGTGTTTTCTTTTGGCAGTGCAGCACTACGGCTTCATGTTTTATAAAGCTAATACATTTCAAATGACCTTACCATTAGAATAATGTACCCCTGAACACAAAAAGACAAACAAATAAAACTTGTGTCAAAAAAATTACAAATAAACACAGCAAATCATGAAACCTTTTACGAATCACCTTTGTACACTCCTCCAGGCTATGAAAGCATCCGTGGGACTATTGAGAAAAACAACATTGAAACTAGCACTAGCAATACAACACTATAGAATTTCAATTGGGTTAAGGGCTGCCTCTCCACAGTAATTTCTGAGTTGCAGTGGTTGAAGCGGCCTGTGCGTCTTTCGGATGCCCTTCTCTCGGATGAGTTTGTGGGTAATGTGATGTGACAGGCTGGCTCTACAGGAGAGGGGGCTGTGGGCTGTTTGTCGCCAGGCGGGACATCACGTGGACAGGGTCACTCACAGCCACTTTAGATGGCCCCTAATTAAAGACAACCAAAACAACGAGCGGCCTGGCTGTCACACCCACACAGCCCAGCTCTACTTACCATTCTCGTTGTAGTAGCAGCCAGCTCACTCTGGAGACCATCACCATCACGTCTTCAGGGAGTCTGGATACTGTCGGCAGCTGGGACACAGGACAGGTCCAATATAACAACGGTCAACCTGAGGAGCACGCTGCGGCACAAAGGTGCGTGTCGTGGTGTGTCGGTGTGTGCTTGTGTGTGTGTGTGTGTGGTGTGTGTGTGTGTGTGTGTGTGGTGTGGTGTTGTGGTGTGTGTGTGTGTGTGTGTGTGTGTGTGTGTGTGTGTGTTGTGTGTGTGTGTGTGTGTGTGAGAGAGAGAGAGCGAGTGGGCTTGCACGTGTGTGGGTGTACAGGCGCAAGTGCCTTTTCATTCACGTTCGGTCAACCTCTCCCAGGACGTCTCCTTTCAACACAACAATACCAGCCGTTGAGGACCTCTTCCTCCATGTGTGGCAATCCGTGGTGTCAGCTGCTTGTTTATTACCTGGAGTCCAGCTCTTCTGGAAGGACGAGGGAGACACTAACAGGGAGAGAGCCCTAGAAACATCTGGTAGGCGTATCACACAGACACACTTTGACAAAGAGTTTAATACATTTGAGTATGCCACTAAATAGTCTGCTAATACACGGCATGGTATATGAGAGCAGAGGCATGGAGTGTATTACTAGTCAGAGTGTTTGTACTATTCAATGAAAATATATGAGTGGTGATACTTGAGACATGCAAGTTGTAGTTGTACTGTGTTTGTGTTCCACAAGGAGGAGCAGACAAGCTCTCTTACCGCGCGAATTGATGTGAATGAGCTTTTGGGTGATAGCCCTCTATCGTCAGACTCCCACTCAGTTCCTCTCACTGCTCCCACCAGGAGCTTCTCACTGGAACTAAATACACCCACACACATTCAGAATTTATCAATGCCTCTTCAACAATTCTTGGAATTTTATTTGAAAAATTCAAGCTCTCAGCTTGAGTATATGAAAGCAGTGAGTGTGTATCACCTTGGAGTAGTGTGTATAAAAGCAGTGAATGGTCTTACTCTCGGGAGAGTGTTTATAAGCAGTGAGTATATACCTTGAGGAGGCCATCACCTCCTTCATCTTCCTGTACTGGCCACGGAGAACAGTCAGCTCCTCTATGACGTCCTGACACAAATAGAAAGGACTTTAATAACATACCTTCACTTGTACAACTTCAAGAAACTAGAATTGACACATTTACTTACTTTCTCATAGTTAGTTCTCCAAAGACTCCATCCCCATTTTCAACCTTGCATTCTTGTTCTAAACAGAAAATGTATTTTTGTGACTCATGAGAGTAATTATGTTTAAATATCACTGTTATAACTCCGGGGTTAAAGCAAAACAATCCATGACTGAAACTGAAGTCGATCTCAGATCGATTGTCTCGGGCCAAGTTAACCTTTTATGTAAGCAGTAATGACCATCACTGCTTTTAGGGAAAAAGATCATTTGTACATGTATTACACTGCGAGTTTGACCAATTCCAGCTCATTTGTAGGCGGGTCCGGGGTACTCCACGGAAAGGGCATTTACCTATATACATTCAAATTTAAAAAAATGAGGATGCTGACACCATCTACAAATATTTTCCACCTCCAGACATGAACCCAATAACATATTGTCAAAATCTACAGTTAAAAAATTATTTTACATATTTGACCATGATATAGCATTTTTTAATTATATGCCGCAATTTTAGGAGTAGAGAAATAACGTGGTAGCAATGAAAGCTGGTATCCCCTCTTTTTTTATAACAAAGGCCAAAACTTCTTTCAAAAGTATTTTCCCCCGCAATTGCATTAAGAATGTTCTGCATTGACTGCTTGCAGAGTATGTTTCTTCTCCCTATGGCTCTCAACCTGAATGTGCCTCAGAGGAACATTTATCTTGACATAGCAACACCAGTACACAAAGCCAATAGGTAAATAGGTCAACTATTCTACTATGGGGCGTCTGAATTTGTTTTAATAATAACATTACATGGCAAAAATAGTAGCACTGGAAGTACATCCTGAGTGATAAAGTAGAGCTTTGGTTACTTTGCCAGCAGCTACAGTAGCTTTTTGAGTGTCAGCAACAATCATGTATGTTAGCTCAGTGCACACAGGTAACAAGAGAAAATAAATATTTGGGAATATATTTCGTTAAACACAGACATCTTCTCTATTAGGCCATTTCATCTCCAATGTCTCATGGGCTGGGTGTGAGGATGTTTCAAGCTCCCCCCCCCCCCTATTCTCCCTTCTGCAGCTGCCGGGGCTGATGGAATGGTGTGACAGACATGACAGCTGCCAGCGTGGTTATACAGCACAATAGAGAGGCTAGTGACGGCGAGCAGCATTGTACCAGGCCACAACTGCAGGAGCTTAGAGACTAGAGACTTACATTTGTCTGTCAGCTGTCTCCTATACACCTCTCTAACTGCACGGGGCAGCATAGAGTAAAGAGACAACAGTGGAGGGGGTAGAGAGAGGGCATTTGATAGGTATTGTATTATCTGAATGAGCGCACCACATGCAGATGACTAGCTGGATTCAATTTAGGCTTGTATAATTCAACAAACTCCCTACAATATGTATCATTAGTTCGTATTATCAAATTCAATGTTCAAAGATTCCCCCTGCCCCTGACAGTAGAAAAGCATTAGTGATGGTATTTAGTTTGAGTGGACCACCTTGAATAATGAACAGTAATGCGTTAAAAATAGGCCAGTCCCTGGTATTACTGACGATGTATGTTTGACAGGTAAATTACCCTCTCTCTGGGTTCTCATTGGTCATTGGGCCTCTGGACCAGCTGCTCTGTAGGCCCTCAATCGCAGAGTTCTTTGGAGGCCAGCAGTCCTGCTAGGTCTGCTATCTCTGCCTGAGAGGGTCACGGTCAATGGAGTGATACAAGTTAATACTGCATGTTTACAGTCACATTATGACATTAGGTCTCATACAGATATATGTACAAGTGGCAGACAATTATGTCTTCCTCAAGGAGAAAAGCATGAAGGGGTGGTGGTTAGGCTGTGGCAGTCACGAACTTCGTCAGCAGGTGATCTGTTTATCATATATGCATAGTCACTTTAACTATACATTCATGTACATACTACCTCAATTGGGCCGACCAACCAGTGCTCCCGCACATTGGCTATCTGCATTGTGTCCCACCCACCACCCGCCAACCCCTCTTTTACACTACTGCTACTCTACTGTTGTTTTTTACTGTTGTTTTTATTTCTTTCTTTACTTACTTATTGTTCACCTAATACCTTTTTTGCACTATTGGTTAGAGCCTGTAAGTAAGCATTTCACTGTAAGGTCTACACCTGTTGTACTCGGCGCACGTGACAAATAAACTTTGATTTGATTTGACACTGGGAGACAAATTCAACTTTCAGCAGGACAATAACCTAAAACACAAGGCCAATTATACACTGGAGTTGCTTACCAAGACGACATTGAATGTTCCTGAGAGGCCTAGTTGAAGAATTTAAAAAAGAATGATGTGCAAATATTGTACAATCCAGGTGTATAAAGCTCTTAGAGACTTACCCAGAAAGACTCACAGCTGTAATCACTGCCAAAGGTGATTCTAACATGTATTGACTCAGGGGTGTGAATTCTTATGTAAATTAGATATTTATGTATTTCATTTTCAATAGATTTGCCAAAACTTCTAAAAACATGTTTTCACTCTGTCATTATGAGGTATTGTGTGTAGATGGTTAAGAAAACAAATCTATTTCATGCATTTTGAATTCAGGCTGTAACACATCAAAATGTGGAATAAGTCAAGGGGTATGAATACTTGCTGAAGGCAGTGTTCAAAGCTGTCATCAAGGCAAAGGGTGGATACTTTGAAGAATCTAAAATATTAAATATATTTTGATTTGTTTAACTTCTCTAGGGTAGGGGGCAGCATTCGGAATTTTGGATGAAAAGCATGCCCAAATTAAACTGCCTGCTTCTCGGGCCCAGAAGATATGATATGCATATAACTGATAGATTTGGATAGAAAACACTCTAAAGCTTCCAAAACTGTGAAAATAGTGTCTGTGAGTATAACATAACTGATTTGGCAGGCGAAAAACTGAGAAAAATCAATTCGGGAAGTAGTTTTTTTTGTTGGTTTTGTAGTTTTCTATTCAATGCCATTACAGTATCCATTGACTTAGGACTCAAACTGCAGTTCTTATGCCTTCCACTAGATGTCAACAGTCTTTAGAAATTGTTTCAGGCTTGTATTCTGAAAAATGAGGGAGTAAGAGCAGTCAATGAGTGGACCCTAAAGTGTCACAGAGCTTTTTCATGCGCGCGACCGAGAGAGTGCCTTTCTTGTTTACCTTTTATATTGACGACGTTATTGTCCGGTTTGAAATATTATCGATTACTTAGGCGAAAAACAACCTGAGGATTGAATATAAACATCGTTTGACATGTTTCTATGACTTTACAGATACAATTTGGATTTTTTGTCTGCCTGTTTTTTATTTAATTTAAATTTTACCCCCTTTTTCTCCCCAATTTCGTGGTATCCAATGTTAGTAATTACTATCTTGTCTCATCGCTACAACTCCCGTACGGGCTCGGAGAGAGCGAAGGTCGAAAGCCATGCGTCCTCCGAAACACAACCCAACCAAGCCACACTGTCTTCTTAACACAGCGCGATCCAACCCGGAAGCCAGCCGCACAGTGTGTCGGAGAAAACATTTAAATGAATGTACCTGTAATTTAAATAATGTACCCCCTGAACAAAAAAGACAAAACAAATAAAAACTTGGTCAAAAAAATATATCAAATAAACACAGCAAAATCATGAAACCTTTGGTAACGATCCACTTTGTAACTCCTCAAGGCTACTTGAAAGCATCCGTGGTTGGGACCTATTGAAAAACAACATTGAAACCAAACTAGCAATACAACACTATAGTATTTCAAGTTGGGTTAAGGGCTGGCCCTCCACAGTAGATTTCTGAGTTGGCAGTGGTTGGAAGCGGCCTGTGGTCTTTGGGATGCCCTCCTCTCGGAGGAGTTTGTGGGTAATGTGATGTGACAGGCTGGGCTCTACAGGAGAGGGGGGCTGTGGGGGCTGTTTGTGCCAGGCGGGGACATCACAGTGACAGGGTCACTCACAGCCACTTTAGTGGGCCCCTAATTAAAGACAACCAAAACAACGAGCGGGCCTGGCTGTCACACCCACACAGCCCAGCTTTACTTACCATTCTCCGTTGTAGTAGCAGCCAGCATCACTCTGGGAGACCATCACCATCGACGTCTTCAGGGAGGTCTGGATACTGCGGCAGCTGGGACACAGGGACAGGTCCAATATAACACGGTCAACCTGAGGGAGCACGGCTGGGGCACAAGGTGTGGTGTGTGTGTGTGTGTTGTGTGTGTGTGTGTGTGTGTGTGTGTGTGTGTGTGTGTGTGTGTGTGTGTGTGTGTTGTGTGTTGTGTGTGTGTGTGGTGTGTGTGTGTGTGTGTGTGTGTGTGGTGTGTGTGTGGTGTGTGAGAGAGAGAGCGAGTGGGCTTGCACGTGTGTGGGTGTACAGGGGAACAGTGCCTTTTATTCACGTTCGGTCAACCTCTCCCAAGGACGTCTCATTTCAACAACAACAATACAAGCCCGTTGGGGACCTCTTCCTCCATGTGTGTGCAATCAGTGGTTGTCAGCTGGCTTGTTTATTTACCTGGAGTCCAGCTCTTTCTGGAAGGACGAGGGAGACACTAACAGGGGAGAGGAGCCTCTAGAAGACATCTGGGTAGGGCGATATCACACAGACACACTTTAGAGCAAGAGTTTAAACACTTTGAGTATGCACACTAAATAGTCTGCTAATACACCGGCATGGTATATGAGAGCAGAGGCATGGAGTGTATTACTAGTCAGAGTGTTTGTACTATTCAATGAAAATATGATGAGTGGGTGAGTACTTGAGAAATGCAAGGTTGTAGTTGTACTGTGTTGTGTGTTCCACAGAGGAGGAGCAGACAGAGCTCTCTTACCGCTGACCGGATGATATGTGAATGAGCTTTATGGGTGATAGCCCTCATCTTCAGACTCCCACTCAGTTCCTCCTCACTGCTCCCAACCAGGAGCTTCTCACTGGACACTAAATACACCCACACACATTCAGAATTTATTCAATGCCTCTTCAACATTCTTGGAATTATTTATTTGAAAAATTTCAAGCTCTCAGCTTGAGTATATGAAAGCAGTGAGTGTGTATCACCTTTGAGTAAGTGTGTATAAAAGCAGTGAATGTGTCTCATCTCTGGGAGGGAGTGTTTATAAGCAGTGAGTATATTACCTTGAGTGAGGGCCATCACCTCCTTCATCTTCCTGTACTGGCCCAGGAGAACAGTCAGCTCCTCTATGTGACGGTCCTGACACAAATAGAAAGGACTTTAATAACATACCTTCACTTGTACAACTTCAAGAAACTAGAATATGACACATTTACTTACTTTCTCATAGTTAGTTGCTACCAAAGACTCCATCCCCATTTTCAACCTTTGCAATTCTTGGTCTAAAAACAGAAAAGAAAATGTATTTTTGTGACTCATGAGAGTAATTATGTTTAAATATCAACTGTTCATAACTCCCGGGGTTAAAGCAAAAACAAATCCCATGACTGAAACTGAAGTCGATCTCAGATCGATTGTCTGCGGGGCCAAGTTAACCTTTTATGTAAAGCAGTAATGACCATCATGSTTTTAGGGAAAAGAAGATCATTTTGTACATGTATTACACTGCGAGTTTGACCAATTCCAGTCCCATTTGTTAGGGGGTCCGGGGTACTCCCAGGGAAAGGACATTCTACTCCAAAATACATTTAAAAAAATGAGGATGCTGACACCATCTACAATATATTTTCCACCTCCAGGAATGAGCCCAATAACATATTGGTCAAAATTACGTAAAAATTATTTTTACATATTGGACCATGTATATAGCATTTTTTTAAATTTATGATGCACGCAATTTTAGGAGTAGAGAAATGAACGTGGTAGCAATGGAAAGCTGGTATCCCCCTCTTTTTTTTATAACAAAGGCCAAAACTTCTTTCAAAAGTATTTTRCCCCCGCAATTGCATTAAGAATTGTTCTGCATTGACTGCTTGTCAGAGTATGTTTCTCTCCCTATGGCTCTCGCAACTTGAATGTGCCMTCAGAGGAACATTTATCTTGCATAGAACACAGTACAACAAGCCGACTAGGTAAATAGGTCAACTATTCTACTATGGGGCGGTCTGATTTTGTTTTAATAATAACATTACATGGCAAAAATAGTAGCACTGGAAAGTTACATCCTGAGTGATAAAGTAGAGGCTTTGGATTACTTTGCCAGCAGCTACAGTAGGCTTTTTTAGTGTCAGCAACAATCATGTATGTTAGCTCAGTGCACACAGCGTAACAGAGAAAATCAAATATTTGGGAATATATTTCGTAAAACAGACATGCTTCTCTATTAGGCCATTTCATCTCCAATGTTCTCATGGGCGTGGGTGTGAGGATGTGTCAGAGCTCCCCCCTCCCCCCTATTCTCCCCTCTGCAGCTGCCGGGGCTGATGGAATGGGTGTGACAGACATGACAGCATGCCAGCGTGGGTTATACAGCACAATAGAGAGGCAGTGACGGCGGAGCAGCATTGTACCAGGGCCACAACTGCAGGAGCTTAGAGACTAGAGACTTACATTTGTCTGTCAGCTGTCTCCTATACACCTCCTCTACTGCAGGGGGCAGCATAGAGTAAAGAGACAACAGTGGAGGGGGTAGAGAGAGGGCATTTGATAGGTATTGTATTATCTGAATGAGGCACCACATGCAGATGACTAGCTGGATCAAATTAGCTTGGTATAATTCAACCTCTAAATATGTATCATTAGTTCGTATTATCAAATGTCAATGTTCAAAGATTCCCCCTGCCCTGACAGTAGAATAAGCATTAGTGGATGGTATTTAGTTTGAGGTGGACACCTGAAATAATGACAGTATGCGTTAAAATAGCCAGTCCCTGGTATTACTGACGATGTATGTTTGACAGGTAAAGTTACCTCTCTCTGGGTTCTCATTGGTCATTGGGCCTCTGGAGACCAGCTGGCTCTGTAGGCCCTCAATCGCAGAGTCTTTGGAGGCCAGCATCTSCTGTAGGTCTGCTATCTCTGCCTGAGAGGGTCACGGTCAATGGAGTGATACAAGTTAATACTGCATGTTTACAGTCACATTATGACATTAGGTCTCATACAGATATATGTACAAGGTGGCAAGACAATTATGCCTTCCTCAAGGAGAAAAGCATGAGAGGGGTGTGGTTAGGGCTGTGGCAGTCACGAAACTTCGTCAGCAGGTGAATGTCAAGAAAATAACTGTCAGTGTCATGGTAATTGACCGTTAATTAACATAAACACATTTAGCATCTCCTGGCTTCCACACACAGCCTACAAGCCACTGATGCAGACCTTTGGAACATCTACATTTGAAAAAGTCTAATAAATCCATGTAATATAGCCTACACATTCACAATAAATCCATTGTTTATTTTAGACAGGTCTAAGAAGCATGATATGAAGAAAATGTAGTCTATTTCAGAAGGACAGAACAACATACTCTGAGTTGTCCTCATGTTAGGCCCTGATCTGCCTATGCCAAATGGCTGTGGGCTACTCTACTGTAGTTAATTTAGCAGGCAAGATTTGCTTAGAATTCCGCTGCATTATTTTATAGTATGAAGAATACAATTGAACAAAGCTGAATAAAATACAAAGGATATTTTCTGCAAACAATTTTAGGGAGTGCGCACATGCGGCTATTCTGTGTTGAGCGGTTAACAAAGAAATCGGTATTCCTATATGCTTCATTTATAGTTATTAATGTAACTTTAGTTGTTCTACAAATGTTGGGCTATATGTTTTCATTTTATAAATCTTGTAAGGCTGCATGATGAGACTCTAATGATGATTTATTTTTAAAGTTGCTTGAAAGTCATGAGCTCTGCTTTGTTCTGTACAGACTACATCAGTCACTCATTCACAATTTGACAAGCACTTGATAATGCCTAGAATTTCACGCCGGCATTCCCTTTGTGTGGCCGTAATGCACCCTAAAAAAATCCATGCCTTTTGCGGCCGGCCAGTGGCCATTGTGCCCTTCGTCCTGAGCATTCCAAATCACCTCTCACTCACATGGCTCTCCATCACGTGATCGGGTCTTTCTCATATGCTACAAGTGAAGACAGACACATCGGGGATGCAACTGAACTGTCCYCATTTACTTTTCGTCAGCCAACAAGATGAGTAGGCCTAACGAACAACAAAAGCACTAGCCTATGTCAATCTAATATCCCCCATAGTGTAAAAGTCGACCTATTCTATTCTGTGCAAGAATTAAATATTCCAAACACAGTCTGGGACAGTTGTGGGATGCAATAGATCCCATWTTAATGTGCTTAATTTTAAGAAGTTATTTGGCCAATTTAGTTAATGCCAGCCAGGTAGGCTATACTCCTGTTGTAAATATAAGCAATGTGCTTAATATTAGGAAAGTTTAGAAATAAATATAGCAGGCCTAGCCTATAGAAATAAGATGGGAAACTCCTCTTTTTAGTAGAGGCCCTCACTCTGTTTTCTCGCGCAATTGCATAGCCTATAGAAATGTTGCGCAACATGAGCTCATGGGCTCTCATGAAGCATTAGATTCGATTTTCGATTACATTTGCATTGATGCCAGATTGCATAAAGGGACAATAGAGTGCTGAGTACCAGGCAGTTAGCAAGTTTGGAAGGGTAAATGATCAGCAGTAGCATCAGAGCTTGGAGAAGCCTAATTACGTGACTAAACGGTCATGTGGAATTTGACTGCCTTCATGACTCYTGACCGACGGTGTGGTGGTAATACGGTCACCGCAACAGCCCTAGGTGTGGTGCATAATTCCTGATAAAAGACACAGTCCACAATCTTAAACACATTCAAATTCGATTCGTAACATACTGTATCATACAAATTGGATGACGTAGAACAACAAAAACGGGGACCCGTTTTGGCTCGTGAGCACCACTTTCAAAACTACTGGCTGAAATTATACAAAAGTTTTGGAGCATCTCTTTAAGTGGGGTAGGGAGAACAAACAAATACTGATCAATTCAAGTCAATAAAAAGCTCTGTGTTTCAAAGACATCTATTCTAGTCGAACAAAGCACTTTAAACACAAGGGGGCCATATTTGCGATCAACCATTTTAATGTAAACAGTTTCAAAATGGGTATTAGCCAATTAAAATCATGGATTTATTTGCACGTGACAGAACACAAAATTGTAGCTGGTCCCATCAGATAACATGGCACACATTAGCCCTATGCTAACTTCACCAGGTGGCAGTGATTATATCCTGCAACAAATTCTTCATCATCTAAGATCTTAGACTTTATATCCACCAACCAATGGCATTTCTTAAAATAGGTCAGCGCTGGCCACTAGAGAGATATTTAAAACCACTGGTCTGTAACAAAATGTCCTAACGTGAGACAAACTGTTACCGTTTTCSCATATATGACAAAATCCCATGTTTCTTCCTATCGTTTCACACCCATTTGTGTGCTTTCACAGCAATAAAGATGTAGGTGGATTATAGAACAAGTACGTTTATATTCGTACATCATTAAAAAAAGTTGAAGACGCTTGTGGTCTTGTCAAATAGCTGTAATTGACCCTTACTGCTATCACTAATTGGTGGTGTGTTCCACTAAGGCGGTAAGCCCAGAGACTTATCTCCCAATGTCTCGTGGAAAGCAGACTGGACCAGCTTTTCCTCTAGGATTTTTGCTTGTGCTGAGCTCCATTCCGTTTCTTTTTTATCCTGAAAAACTCCACAGTTCTTAACAATGACAAGCATACCCATAAGATGATGCAGCCCCCACTATGCTTGAAAATATGGAGAGTGTTACTCAGTAATGTGTTGTATTGAACACTTCAGGACAAAAAGTTAATTGCTTTGCAACATTTTTTGCAGTATTACTTTAGTGCCTTGTTGCAAACAGGATGAATGTTTTGAAATATTTGTATTCCGTACAGGCTTCCTTCTTTTCACTCTGTCAATTGGGTTAGTATTGTGGAYTAACTACAATGTTTGTTGATCCATCCTCAGTGTTCTCCTATCACACTCACTCCCTGAGCGGTTGCCTTCATCTCCGGCAACTGAGTTAGAAAGGACACCTGTATCTTTGTAGTGACTGGGTGTATTGATACACRATCCAAAATGTAGTGAATTATTTCATCATGCTTAAAGGGATATTCATTGTCCGCTTTTTTTTTACCCATCTACCAATAGGTGCCATTTTTTGCGAGGCATTGGTCTTTGTGGTTGAATCTGTATTTGAAAATCACTGCTTGACTGAGGGACCTTACAGATAATTGTATGTGTGGGGTACAGAGCCGTGGTAGTCATTCAAAAATCATGTTAAACACTATCATTGCACACAGAGTGAGTCCATGCAACTTATTATGGGACTTGTAAAGCAAATGTTTACTCTTGAACCCATTTCCGCTTGCCATAACAAAGAGGTTGAAGGATTATTGACTCAAGACATTTCAGCTTTTCGTTTTTTATTAATTTGTAAAAAGTTCTTAAAACATCATTCCACTTTGACATTATTGGGTACTGGGTGTAGGCCAGTGGGGAAAAAAATCTCAATTTAATCCATTAATAATTCAGGCTGGAACAGAACAAAAGTGGAAAAAGTCAAGGTGTGTAAATACTTTCTGAAGACACTATAAGTGTAGCCTACACGTCTAGTGTCTTCAGAAAGAACTAATGAAGCTAAGAGCTAATGAAAGAGTTAATGAGCTAACTGAGCTAATGAAAGAGTTAATGAGCTAACTGAGCTAATGAATTATGGACTAATGCGCATACGCTTCTAACTTAGGTTACACATCTCGAACTAGTCTGACTTCATTGTTTTGTTGTGAATTTATGCACCTGGCATCCCTGCTGCCTCGGCTATMCCTCTTAAATCTTATGGCGTCCCAGAAAAAGACAATCAATAGGCCTGATCAATACCTTTGCGTGCCCGGGGATCGCAGAGGAACGCACAGATCTGCCATTTCATAATCTGTKAACTTTTTTTCCTTGCACTTTGACAGGTAAATATTTATAGCTCTAATATTTAGCTAATGAATGGCCTAATATCAAGCTAATATTTAACTTCTTACTTCGGCTACACATTGCTTGCCTCTCTTTTCCAGCTGTTACCACTTTATTAATAGGCCTACAGCTTGCACTAGGATGCGTTGATCAGTTGATTGACAGGTGTACTGTAAAATGTTAAACTTTCCTCTAGTGTGGATGSTCACCAACATGGGTTCGAGTCCAGACTCGCGATAAACTTCTTAAAATAACAGTTACTGCAAACTGCAATCTGTTGGTGTTTGTTCACGTCCATCTACCTCAACATTTGTAATTGGCTGACGAAGAATTTGTTCCAGGATGTAATCACTGGCACCTGGGGAAGTTAGCATCGGGCTAACTTCATGTTATCTGATGGGACCAGCTGCAATTTAGCATTCTGTCACGTGTAAGTAAATCGACAATTTTTGTTGGTTGATAAYCATTTTGAGCCGGATAAARTGTTTAAGTTTAAATCTGTGCTTAAGTTCGCAAGTATGACCCCAAGGTAACTATCCACACATAGACATGGGCAGGAAACCTTCTCCGGTAACACAGGTTGGAGCAATGGGGGCTGGAACTAGGTACAGCAGAAGACATAGAACTGGAGAATGAGGCCGGATGAAAGCAGAACAGTACACTTCACCACTGCAGTACAAACCCAACAGACCACATGCACATTAAACAGGGAATCTCACTAAGCCAATATAGCCTATAGGGCAGCCTGAGTGGCAGCCTGGAGGTGAGCATGATGATTATCTGCCAGTCCGAACTGACTGGAGCCTGTGTGGAAGTAGTCACTAGTCAATAACTACAGAGACACCTTTAGGAGGTCATGAACTTGGTCAGTGAACTAAACAGGAGACCTAGCGTGAACTTCTGTCTACCGTTCATGACCACACACACAAACTTGACTCGTCTCTGCTGGATGAGCACAGTGTAGATATATCCTGTCTGCAGCCTGAGACGTACATATCGCCCCCTCTACCCCCTTTCCGCTCGCTCTTGCAAAACACGGCATTCTGTTATTCCAATGTACATTGGAGTATGCCGAGTTTTCTGTATTATTAGTCATTGGTAAGGGAGGACGGGGGAGTGAGCTGTCGGACCGAGTCAATATCAAAAGCATCGCTCGCTCAGTATCTCTCCTCCCTTTTCTCTATTTGTATTTATTTGTTTGTTTTTCTCTTTCTCTTTCATATATTTATCTTAATTTGTTATTTTTTGAATTTCTCTCATTCTCCCAAAATATATATAACACAAAGTACATGTCCTTATTTTGGAGGAATCTTTTAWATCATTCCACATTCTTTAACTAAATGTATAAGAAAATAACATCTGAGCTCTAATCTAAAGTGACTTAAAAAGGGTACGTCAGAGGTGTTCCTCATATGGATTCCGTACATTTAATAGTCATACAGGTGACAATACTCCTAGTAAACTCTACCCAYAGGATCTCAGTAGAACCACCTGAACCTGTATGGGATTGGGTGAATGAGATTCCACAACCATGGGGATTAACAAGAGGAGGAGAGGAAGAGGAGGAGGAGGAGGAAGAGGGACAGGTGCAGACGAAGGAGGAGGTGGAGCACAACTAGAGCAGAAGGGGAGGAGAAGGKGGAGTCAGCACGAGAGGCGGTTTAGGGGTGAGGAAGAAGAGGCACCTGAGCGGTCCGCCATCGCTCCTCCCAGTGCTGCTTCTCCACCTGAGTGTGCTCTACAGTGAGCTTCAGGCTAGAGAGCTTGGACAAGAGCGACTGGTAACACACATGGAGAGAGTAAGAGATAGACAGCTAGAGGGAGAGAAAGCCAGAAGGAGTGGATAGTAAGCTTGAAGATAGGAACAAAGTTTATCTCCAAAATTGGGGCTGCCAAGAGCAACAAAGTACATAATGAGGCAATAACATTGCATTCGGAAAGTATTCAGACSCCTTGACTTTTCCCACATTTTGTTAGGTTACAGCCTTATTCTAAAATTGATTAAATKGTTTTTTCCCCCTCAATCAATCTACACACAATACCCCATAATGACAAAGGAAAAAACTATTTTTACACATGTATTCAGACCCTTTACTTAGTACTTTGTTGAAGCACCTTTGGCAGTGATTACAGCCTCGATTCTTCTTGGGTATGACGCTACAAGCTTGGCACACCTGTATTTGGAAGATAGCCTAGTGGTTAGAGCGTTGGACTAGTAACCGAAAGGTTGCAAGATTGAATCCCTGAGCTGACAAGGTTAAAATCTGTCGTTCTGCCCCTGAACAAGGCCATTAACACACTGTTCCTAGGCCGTCATTGAAAATAAGAATTTGTTCTTAACTGACTTGCCTAGATCTTCTCTGCAGATCCTCTCAAGCTCTGTCAGGTTGGATGGGGAGCGTTGCTGCACAGCTCTTTTCAGGTCTCTCCAGAGATGTTAGATTTGGTTCAAGTCTGGGCTCTGGCTGGGCAACTCAAGAACATTCAGAGACTTGTCCCGAAGCCACTTCTGCATTATCTTGGCTGTGTGCTTAGGGTCATTGTCCTYGGGAAGGTGAACCTTCYCCCAAGTCTGAGGTCCTGAGCGTTCTGGAGCAGGTTTTCATCAAGGATCTCTCTGTACTTTTCTCCATTCATCTTTGCCTCAARCCTGACTAGTCTCCCAGTCCCAGCCACTGAAAAACATCCCAACAGCATGATGCTGCCACCACAATGCTTCACCGTAGGGATGGTGCCAGATTTCCRCCAGACGTGACACTTGGCATTCAGGCAAAAGAGTTCAATCTTGMTTTCATCAAACCAGAGAATCTTGTTTCTCATGGTCTGAGAGTCTTTAGGTTCCTATTGGCAAACTCCAAGCAGGCTGTCATGTGCCTTTTACTGAGGAGTGGCTTCCAWATGGCCACTCTACCATAAAGGCCTGATTGGTGGAGTGCTGCAGAGATAGTTGGCCTTCTGGAAGGTTCTCCCATCTCCACAGAGGAACTCTCGATTTTTGTCAAAGTGAACATCAGGTTCTTGGTCACCTCCCACTTCTGCCATTTAAAAATGATCGAGGTCACTGTGTTCTTGGGGACCTTCAATGCTGCAGACATTTTTCAGTACCGTTCCCCAGATCTGTGCCTCGACACAATCCTGTCTCGGAGCTCTACGGACATTTCTTTCGACCTCATGGCTTGGTTTTTTCTCTGACATGCACTGTCAACTGTGGGATGTTATGTAGACAAGTGTGTGCAATTCCAAATCATGTCKAATCAATTGAATTTACAACAGGTGGACTCCAATCAAGTTGTAGAAACATCTCAAGGATGCAATGGAAACAGGATGCACCTGAGCTCAATTTCGAGTGTCAAAGCAAAGGGTCTGAATACTTATGTAGATAAGGTATTTCTGTTTATAGATTTTTTATAAATTAGCAACAATTTATAAAAAAAACTCTTTTCACTTTGTCATTATGGGGTATTGTGTGTAGATTGATGAGGAAAATCATAAATTTTAGAATATGGCTGTAACGTAACAAAGTGTGGGAAAAGTCAAGGGGTCTGAATACTTTCCGACTGTACCGTATGTGTTCAAAGGAAATTGGAATATTAATAAGCAAAAGTAACTAAATAACTAAAGTGGGTGTCACAAAGTGCCATGTGAATAAACTAAACTGACAGATAATTAGTGAACTATAAAGAAAAAAGGTGACAGAAGTGATTTTTACCTTTGTGGCCTTTAGTTTTTTCTCATACTGKGATTTCTCCCCCTCCAGCTCATCCACTTTACTCTTGAGAAACCGGAGTTCTTGCAGGAAGCCCTGGGAATAACACAGAACATATTGTAATGTTTTAGTTGAAAATAACTGTCCCTTTGATGTAAAATCTCCAAACTAAAAACACCATGCTCTTCACTGTGCCTTCCACACACAAAAAATGTCTCCACAGTCAAAAACCAGTGTTAGGATATAGACATTGTTCTCTCAGTTTATAAATGAACATGTTACACCAAAAAGTAGAAGGGAAGGTTTTCAAAATCCCAAGTAGTTTGTTCCCTTAACAGCCGAAAACACAGTGCAGTTAAAAAGCGAAACCTCCACTTCCCAGGAAACACAGCAGGTTTTAATATGTGACCAGTCAGTCAGTCCCTAATACTGTACTCAGTATGGATGGCTCAGACTATTTAAAAGGACCAATGTTTATGGCCATTACCTGTCAGTTAACTAGTCTGGTTGCCAGTTTGTTATAGCATCAATTAGGCACATTATAAAAAGTTGTGTCTAGACTGAATATTGTAACAAACTGGCAACAAGAATATAAAGTTTCTTTAAAAATGTCATAAAGTCATAAAAAACATGTTAACAATGAATCTCATGTTTAGAGACAGGGTAGTTAGTAACGTAAGCCATTAACCAAGCCTAGTACTTGGAGACAGTGACCAGCAAACCTTGGCTGCATTAATAAGACGACCCATGGATATGCAAACACACCACACCACTTACAATGAGTAACGCAGATTGAGAWAACACCTGGACATGGAAGCAAACAGCACACGTGAAAACCACAGGATTCCCACACACTGGAGTAGTAGAGGTAGAGACGTCAGACACTGTAGGAGAAGCGGTTAGTGTTAAAGCCTGTAGAGGATTCCAGAGGGGTAAGGAGGACAGGGGGTTAAGAGAGACGGGGGAGTGCGTCCATTTGGTTCAGAGAGTCTGCCTACATTCTGTCCTCCACAGCGACAGCAAAACTCCTCCACGTCAGAGCCAACCAAGCCCACGTCGGGGCACTGGTCATAGGCCTTGCGGGCACCACTCTCCCCCTGGGCCTCCATGGCCCGTTTCTCCATGATCCGGGTGTGGATCTCCTCCTGAAACCTACACATCTGCTCCTGGAGCTCGCTAATCAGATTTACCACACACTGTGAGAGGGAAAAGAAAATACAAAACAGAAAACGGAGAAATAATAATAAAAATGTTTCAAAATAATATGCACTGTTGTGAGTTAAATGTTTTTATGTTTTTTTAATTTTTAATATGTGACACGTAACAGAAGTGGTTATTACTAGGATGAGGGTAAAGGGACKTCTGAGCTTCAATGCAGATCATATTTGACACGGTTAAACTGTCACACGCTGCCAGACAGCATWAGAAAAGTTCCTGACCTACTTTGCAAGTTCTCAAAGTGCAAAAGGGAGGAACGGCTTGTCTGACTCAAGGGCAAAAGTTTGCTTTACTTCCCATGGGAATTGGAAAGCACCAAAGATTTAGGACAGAATGTTGATTCCTAACTAAATTCTTAGCAGTTTGGCCAACTATGATTAAACCGAAGGGCATGTGAAACGGGATGTCTCACTAACACAGTGGTATTCAAAGTGGGGGTCACGACTCCTAGTGGGGTCACGGGGGAACTGCAGTGGGGCCGCCAACATTTTAAAATATGACACATTTCTATCCGGCCCGCGCAATGATTTMGTTTGTCAATTCGTTTTGGCCCGCTTCCATACCGCCCGCCATGCACTGCACTAAAAGTCACAGCAAGCACTGCCAACGTGCTGCACGCCAAACGACAGTGCATTGCCACACACACACCGCTCCTTCCAGAGCAGTGGSGACTCATCATTCAGGGCTGTTATGAGCCCCACCTGTTTTGCATGTTATTTTGACATTAATACGTGTCACATATCAGTTTGCAAGCAATGTCTCCTGCTGTACCTAATTCCAGCCCCCATTGCTCAAACCTGTGTTACCGGAGAAGGATTGCTGCCCATGTCTATGTGTGGATAGTTACCTTGGGGGCATACTTGCGAACTTAAGCACAGATTTAAACTTAAACAGTTTATCCGGCTCAAAATGCTTAGCAACCAACAAAAATTGTCGATTTACTTACACGTGACAGAATGCTAAATTGCAGCTGGTCTCATCAGATAACATGAAGTTAGCCCGATGCTAACTTCCCCAGGTGCCAGTGATTATATCCTGGAACAAATTCTTCATCAGCCAATTACAAATGTTGAGGTAGATGGACGTGAACAAACACCTACAGATTAAAGTTTTGCAGTAACTGTTATTTTAAGAAGTTTATCGCGAATCTGGACACGAACCCATGTTGGTGAGCATCCACACTAGAGGAAAGTTTAACATTTTACAGTACACCTGTCAATCAACTGATCAACACATCCTAGTGCAAGCTGTAGGCCTATTAATAAAGTGGTAACACATTCAGCTCTTTCAGGGTGCGTTCATTGTCAGAGTGACACTGAAGATAATACTTCAATGTAGGCTACATACGATGATACATCATTTATTTAAATGTAGCATGTCATTGTTTGCCTCCTTGTTTAAGTGTTTTTTTGGGGGTGAGTTGCCTGTTTTTCATGTTATTTTGACATTAATACGTGTCACATATCAGTTTGCAAACAATGTAAATAATTATCTACAAATCATTGAGTTAATAAAGCTTCATACAAACGTTGTCTTTTTGCTTTCTTGAGTTAGGCAGCTCCAAAATGCAGGTGTTTCAGCCTAGCTCAGTGCTTTCTGTGGTGAAAAAATACGGAGCGTAGGTGTTGGTAATGTTCTCTAGTTGCGCCATGATTGGGTAATGTTCACTTGTTGCGCCGTGATTGTCTCAGTGTTCTGTCACTCATGGGGACACTATGTCACTGCCAAATCTAAGGGTAGAGCTAAAAAATTCAAGCCCCTTTGGTGCTGCCATAGAGTTACATTAGAAGTTCCCATCCAAAAAGGCTCAAGGTCATTGGCGACAGATAAAATGATGTCAAATCATGTTATATCTACAGTAGCTTTGATTGGACTGATCATGTCAACATCATACATTAAAATTATTATCTAGCAAGCTAGRAGTCATCATCATGAATCAAGTCGACAATCTACTAGCAAATGMTTTTTGGTTTTTGATCCTTGTCATTTGAAGAAAAATWATGATGAGAAATTATAGATAAAACGTATCGGTGCTCATCTGCCATTGGACATAAARGTTACACAACAAGTTGGAAATCCCAAATTCAACAATGAGTGGTTTGGAAGGAATTAGTYGCTAKCTGCAAGCATTGCAAAGCAATCACTAGCCTGCTATTCAGTGGYGTGGGTTTGTGTTTCCAAGTCTGGGTTTAAGGGTCTCTTTTCCAAGCTTAAAATGATAAACATTCAACATTGGCCATGCTGTCAATCCAGCATGACTTCTTCCAAGCTCAAAACAACTGGAAACTCAGACCTGAGAAATCGGACTTCTGTGAGTTCAAGACAACTGGGAACTCTGAAAAAAGAGCTCTGACTGGGAAAATAAGTTTTGAACGGTCATCCAACTCGGAATTTCAAGTCGGGAACTCTTTCTAGAGCTCAGACCTGAAGATCACTGACGTCATCATGATTCAATGTTTTTTTCAGAGTTCCCACTTGTCTTGAAAGCACCATAAATCCAGAGAATGCCAGACTTTGATGACAAAGGACCGCCYCGCCACCTTCCTGTTCAAGTGAGCACAGCACAACAAGTTGAGTCCAAAAATGTCTTGTATGCTGCTGCATAAATGATGTAATATGCCAGGGAGATATGTATACTGTAGCTAAGAAATTACAATGGTTATGTTGTGTAGTGAGCTGTTAGTAGCCCATGTGCCTCACCCTAATAATTTGGTCCCTTTTCTCCCTCTTAATTTCGCCTACTGTTCTGACTTGGTGGTGCACATGTAGCCTATAGCCTATTTTAGAGAAATGTAGTCATTGAATATTGTAAGAGAATTAATATGTCTGCTTATATGGCCTCTTATTTATCCTACGGTTCTGACTTGGTGTACAGGGAGAATATTGAAGCCAATGTTCTGAATTCTGTCGTTGTACATTTCAAAAGTGCTGAACAAATAGTTATATTGACTATGTCCATCCTAGCTCGCTCATTAACGTCTTAATTGAAGTTACAGATTACCTCTTCTCGTCAACCCCTTATGCCATAGTTTGTACATCTCAATGTCAGTAGAAACCACTTCACATTTTTTACATTTAATAAACTAGGCAAATCAGTTAATTAAGAACAAATTCTTATTTTCAATGACGGCCTAGGAACAGGGCCTTGTTCAGGGGCAGAATGACAGATTTGTACCTTAGTCAGCTTGGGGATTTGAACTTGCAACCTTTCGGTACTAGCCCAACGCTCTAACCACTAGGCAACCCTGCCGCCCCATTGGTAAGCAAGTCCACCATAACAGCTATGTTTTACTAAAAAAGGCAGTAAATGAGGCTGAATGAACTGTTTCGCTGACAGCTGAGCCAGGTAGCAGTGGTAAGATGTTGGGACAGCTTTAGGTATGCCCCCTAACAGTTTGTGGCACCATTTGTCCCTGTTATAGTGCGATTCATGTATTGTTTAGTGTAGTGTTCTGTTTTCTTTTGTTTGCCCCACCAAGATTTACATGCTAAAATCGCCAGTGTCCCTGACCCACACACACACCTACCTACACACGAGCTAGCCAGTGCACTGTATCATATCATCACTAACGGCACTGATGGAATATTCTACCAGACCGAAAGTTTAAATGTGTTGTAGGCTAAATGTCCATGCCATGTTTCTGTTCCAAAGGGTCCTTGCTGTAGCCTACAGAAAATGCCATCTTGGTTATCAAAAAGTTATAAGATAAAGGATTTACACATGGGTTTAAATTACTACTAAAGGACAATAGGACATACAAGCGAGTATAAATGAGACAACAGCTTTTGTGTGTCCCGTTTACAGCTCACAGGGGAGGGAAAGTAGCTCGGGYTTGCAGTCTGGCTTCAGTTTTTAAAGCTTGACAATCAATAACCAAKAAGCAAAACCTGCAACAAAACACCATGCAAAGGAGAAACATGTAGGCCTATTACAGCAACATTTGAGCAGTAGCCTGGCTACTCAACTACAAGACATTCTGAGTGCACCATACAGCAATGCTGCATTCAATTGCACRGGTGATCCATGCAGTGCAAAACAAATGAACAAAATGTTTTAAGTTAAAATGTTACAATAACCTACAGCTAAGTTTTTGTTATTTGGAGTTATTAAATACTTTTTGATCACAGGGTCACAGCATATTATGCACCTGCTTTATGCCTCTCTCTAATGTCAATATGCCTTGTCTACTGCTGTCTTGGCTAGTTTTTACTGTTTTATTTAACTGTAGAGCCTCCAGTCCCGCTCAACATGCATTAGATAGTTATTTCGTCCCACCCTACACACATGCGGAGACCTCACCTGGCTTAACTTGTGCCGCCAGAGACGAAACGCCTAGGTTTACCTCCACTGTACTCACATCCTGCCATATCCTTGTCCGTACATTACGCCTTGAATCTATTCTACCAGGGCCAGAAATCTGCTCCTTTTATTCTCTGTCTCCAACGCACTAGACAACCAGTTCTTCTAGGCATTAGCCATACCCTTATCCTACTCCTCCTCTGTTCCTTTGGTGATGTAGAGGTTAACCCAGGCCCTGTAGCCCCCAGTTCCACTCCTATTCCCCAGGCGCTATCATTTGTTGACTTCCCTACCCGTAAAGCCTTGGTTTCATGCATATTAACATCAGAAGCCTCCTCCCTAAGTTTGTTTTATTCACTGCTTTAGCACACTCCGCCAGCCCTGATGTCCTAGCCGTGTCTGAATCCTGGCTCAGGAAGGCCAAAAATTCAGAAATTTCCATCCCCAACTACAACATTTTCCGCCAAGATAGAACTGCCAAATGGGGTGGAGTTGCAATCTACTGCAGAGTTCTGTCATGCTGTCCAGGTCTGTGCCCAAACAGTTCGGGCTTCTACTTTTAAAAATCCACCTTTCCAGAAATAAGTCTCTCACTGTTGCCGCTTGTTAGACCCCCCCAGTCCCCAGCTGTGCCCTGGACACCATATGTGAATTAATTGTCCCCCATTTATCTTCAGAGTTCGTACTGTTAGGTGACCTAAACTGGGATATGCTTAACACCCCGGCCGTCCTATAATCTAAACTAGATGCCCTCAATCTCACACAAATTATTATGGAACCTACCAGGTACAACCCTAAATCCATAAACACGGGCACCCTCATAGATATCATCCTGACCAACCTGCCCTCTAAATACACCTCTGCTGTCTTCAACCAGGATCTCAGCGATCACTGCCTCATTGCCTGCGTCCGTAATGGGTCCGCGGTCAAACGACGACCCCTCATCACTGTCAAACGCTCCCTAAAACACTTCAGCGAGCATGCCTTTCTAATCGACCTGGCCCGGGTATCCTGGAAGGATAGTGACCTCTTTCCGTCAGTAG
>NC_036866.1:39505557-39617310 GCF_002910315.2 Salvelinus sp. IW2-2015
AAGATGCCTGGTTATATCTTGATAAAAGTGCGTTTCTCAAACCATTCTTAATATAAGCATGCGCCATTCAAAAAATGTAGAAGCTAAGAACAGATATAGCCCCTGGTTACTCCCAGACCTGACTGCTCTTGACCAAGCACACAAAAACATCCTGTTGGCGTACTGCATTAACGAGTCGTGGAGATTGCCGCCGGTTAATGCAACTTTTCAGGGGAAGTTAGGAAAGCAAACAGCTGGAACGGCTGCTTTTCAAACACAGAATGTGCATCCCTGTAGCACAAACTTCAAAAAAGTTCTGGGACACTGGTAAAGTCCCATGGAGAATAAAAGCACCTCCTTCCCAGCTGCCCACTCACTGAGGCTAGGAAACCACGGTCACCACCGATAAAATCTGGACGATCAATCAAGAATTTCAATTAGCATTTGTTCTAAGCTGGCCAATGGCTTTCCACCTGGGATACCCCTACCCTGGCGGGCACCTCGGTCAATCAGCTCTGCACCCCGCACAGCAACTTGCCCAAGCCTCCCCCCATTTACGCTCCACCAAAATCCGATAAGCTGATGTTCTGGAAAGAGGCTGCAAAATCTGGAACCCTACCAAATCAGATGGGCTAGAAATCTGGACCCTCTCTTGTCTAAAAATGATCCGCTGCACATTGTTGCAACCCTATAACTAGCCTGTTCAACCTCTCCTTGCGTATCGTATGAGATCCCTAAAGATGTGAAAGCTCTGCCGCACGTCATCCCCTCTTTTAGGGGGAGGACAACTCTAGTACCAAACTGTTACATGACCCTATATCATCCACCTGATGCCTTTCTAAAGTCCTACGAAAGCGCAAGTTAACAAGCAGATCACGACGCATGTTCAATCCCACCCGTCCTTTCCGCTACGCAACTCTGGTTTACCAAGCTGGTCATGGTGCACCTCAGCCACGCTCAGGGTTCGACGAACAATATCATAACCCCCATCAAATAAGATACAATACTGATGCAGACCGTATTCACCAACCCTGGCCAAGGCTTTTCTTAACTGTCTTGTCAATATGGGGGCGCTGTTTCCCAACTTTGGGCAAAACATCGGCCGCACAAGATTAAAAACGCCTCGTATCTGTTTCTAGACCATCACAATATGCAATATGTATTATTACTAACTTGGGATAGCAAGAACACTCCTTGAAGTTCTAAAACTGTTTGAATTATATATATGGGGTGATAACAGGGAACAACTCATGTTGGGCAGGGCACAAACTTCCATACAGGCCAAGTGAAAAATCTGAAAAAACGAACGGGCTCATGTGTTTCAGGGCCCTGGCCCTATTCAACTGGCTTTTATTTATATTAGGATAGTGTATGCACTTCATACGCACTTCCACTAGATGCAACAAGGCATGGAAAGGTTGAAATGGGGGTTCTAGCTTGATCTGAGGCCGAATAAAGAGCTTTTGGAGTGACAGGTCAGCCATTTTGTCAAGTTTTCCCCACGGCGCACGAAAGGAGCTCCACATCTGTCCTTCGAAAAGCGCGGGTCATACAGGCGACTATCTCCGGCTTCTGATTTTATTTGATACATATGAGCAACCAAACATCATATAAGGGGTAATGGATTTTTCAACAACGACGTTTGATCAGTTATTCAACCGTAAATTATGGGGAACTGTCCTTGGCATTTCCGTTCTGTTGCGCCCCAAGAGACGAGGGAATGGTTCGCGCACACGCGCATGCAAAACCAATGGTGCTAATTCAACGAGAAAAGAAATGGACATTCTAAAACCACAAACGATTTATTCTTGGAAAGTAGGAAACATATTCTTGCACAACATTCTGATGGAAGCTCAGCAAAAAGTAGGAGAGAGCAACATTTATGATGTGTATTATGGGTCGTATCTTCTGGTGGTAATATGTTGACTCCTAATATCACGCCCATCGGTTGGTGAGGCGCTGTCTCACAATAACGATATCTGTATGTTGTGGTATAAGTTATTTTAAAAAAAATCTAACACAAGCGGTTGCATTAAGAACCAGTGTATCTTTCTTTGCATGTACAACATGATTTTTTTTGTAAAGTTATGATGAGTTCTTTATGAATTAGAATGACTGTTCCGAATATCTGCCGGAGATTTTGGTTGAATTGTGGTGTCTACATAATTCACAGAGCGTAACCACGAACAGCGATATGCGTGTGTGATTTAGGCTATTGTGGTTAGCTATAGATACAATCATATTGTGTTTTCGCTGTAAAACATTTTAAAAATCGGGAGTCTGGCTTGGATTCACAGAGGTGTTTATCCTTTCATTTGCTGTATTGGACCTTGTGATTTTTCAATGAAATTATAATTATATGATATCCCTGTACCGTTAGGCTAAGGCTATGCTAGTAGGCTTTTTTGATGAGGGCATGCTCCCGGATCCGGGAATGGTAAGAAGTAAAGCTTAACGGCAAGACTCAACAGCTTGGTTTCTACAAATGAACTCTCCTGGTTCACCAAACTTACTTCCTCAGATAGAGTTCAGTGTGTCAAGACTTGGAAGGGCCTGTTGTCCGGTACCTCTGACAGTCTCTATGGGGGTGCCCACACGGGTTCAATTCTCGGGCCGGACTCTTTCTCTGTATACATCAATGGACTGTCGCTCTTGCTGCTGGTGATTCTCTGATCCACCTCTATGACAGACGACACACATTTCTGTATAACTTCTAGGCCCTCCTATTGGACACTGTGTTAATTAGACTCCAGATGAGCTTCAATGCCATAGACCTTCTCCTTCTCGTGGCCTCCAACTGCTCTAAATGCAGTAAACTAAATGCATGCTCTTGCAACCGATCGCTGCCGACCCCCGACCCGCACCCTCCAGCATCACTACTCCTGGGGACGGTTCTGACTTAGAATAGTGTGGACAACTAGCAATACCTAGGTTTCTGGTTAAGACTCGTAAAACTCTCCTTCCAGACTCAAATTAGGCATCCTCCAATCACGAAGAATTAAATAATAGAATCAGCATCCTATTATCGCGAACAAGCATCCTTCACACATGCTGCCAAACTACCCCTTGTAAAACTGACTATCCCTACCCGATCCTTGAAACTTCGGTGATGTCAATTTCAAAATAAGCCTCCAAACCAACTTACTCAGCATTGGGATCATAGTCTTATCACAGTGCCAATCCGTTTTGTCACAAAGCCCCATTACTACCAACCACAACAACCGTGTATACTCTCGGTTGGCTGGTCCTCGCTTCCATTCCTTACGTCAACCGCAAGTGCTCCAGGTCGATCTATGCATCTCAGTAAGCACCGCTCCAGCAGGTATACTTTTCACTGGTCACCACCAAAGCCAATTTCCATCTTTGGCCACCTTTCCTTCCAGTTCTCTGCTGCACATACTGGAACGCAATTGTGCAAAAATCACTGAAGCTGGAGGTTCTTAATATCTCCCTCACTAACTTTAAGTAGCATCAAGCTGTAGAGCAGCTTACCGGATCATTCCAGCCTGTACATAAGCCCATCTCGTAAATGGTAACAAACCAAAAGAAAACCCACAATAGGCTATGTCTGGCCCCGCGAATATCGCGGATGTTTTTTTCAATGTGGCCCGTACGCTGAATTGAGTTGACACCGCCTGGTGTAGATGAACGGAGGAGACCGGTAAAAAATTTTTCCAGAAATGGGCCCCGCTGACAAAGTTCAAAATACGCCACTGCACTAGACGCGCTGAGTGGTAGTTGCGCGCAACTCCATATTTCCTGAATAGTAGGGAGGGGCGATGTTTAATGTCTAATCTTGGATACACTGAAAGAAAATGCCAGGCCTGGTGGACAGATGAATGTTTCATAATCTAGTGCCAGATGATTTACACTTAACAGTACGCGCATGATACAGGACACACTTCCGGGCTCTATTATATAGCTGTACGCTCTGAGCTTGGTGGCTCGAGGGGAGGTCCTCCGGCGGTGAAAAGTGGTTTGCACTTGTGGAATGTTCCAAGTTAAGGCTTTCTGCATTCCCGCTTAGTGCATGGGGCCCAGGCAGCGGGTGTCGACTTCCAGGGACAAGTGTTTGTTTGACGAACAAATGCACTGTTGTTTCATGTTAACTACCGGCAACACGGAACCTGCGTTCGAGTACCAGTCTGCCCGGATATCAATTGATTTATGGGACGGGGGCAGAGAGGCGTGACCCGAGCAGGCGTGTGTACATTACATGTTCCCCTGCAGTCAGTAAACTTACTCTGTCCCAAGACATCTTGCATAATGTCACAGTAGTTTCCTCTCGGTTATTGCAGATACTTCATTAGAATAAAACGAGATTTGACTTCCACAATGTCACTAATTGTATCATCGCTGTGCTAAATGTCTTGAACGTTATGCTCAGATTTGATGATTGCTCATCAGAATTGTCTTGAAGCGCCGGGGTTTTCTGCTCCGCGGCCAATTTTCATCTTGCGCCGCTTGTCTGTAGAAGATCTCGTTTAGCCCCGGTCGGTGTTTTCGCATCTCAGACAATTCGTCCCTGTTTATCATCTCTATATGCCTTTTTGGGGCAGGAGGGCGTTTGGCTGCCCTGGACCTAGCGTTCATAGCACAACTAAATCTGTCTTATTTAACACAAGGTCAGATCCTCTATGACACAGACAGACGGTGGCCAGTGAGGTCTGTGATTCCAAGGGCTGGTGTAAGGGCTGGCCTGAATGATCCACACAAGACAGACTGGGGTTGTGAACAGGGCTGAGGCTCTGATGAATTCCAAACAGACAGACTGGGGTTGTGAACAGGGCTGAGGCTCCATGATGATGTCCAAGGGACAGACTGGGGTTGTCGAAAGGGCTGAGGCTGCTGATGATTCCCAACAGACAGACGTGGGTTGTGACAGGGCTGAGGCTCTGATGCATTCCACCACAGACAGACTGGGGTTGTTGACAGGGCTGGAGGCTCTGAGATTCCCACACAGGACGAGCTGGGGTGTTGTGACAGGGCTGAGGCTTCTGAGATGATTCCAATAGGACAGACTGGGGTTGTGACAAGGCGGATGAGGCTCTGAAGTCCACAGACAGACTGGGGTGTGCACGCGGCTGAGGCTCTGATAGATTCCACACAGACAGACTGGGGGTGTGAGGTGAGCTGATGATTCCACCGGACCTGGGGGTTGGTGCGGGTAGGCTGTGTTCCAACAACGGTGCAGAATGAGTTAGATCCCACACAGAGCAGACTGGGGTTAGTGACAGGGCTGAGGCTCTGATGAATTCCCACAGACAGACTGGGGGTTGTGACAGGGCTGAGGCTTCTGATGATTCCGCACACCAGACGACTGGGGGTTTGTGACAGGGCTGAGGCTCTGATGACTGTCGACCACACAGACGACTGGGGTTTGCGGGCTGACCCGAGTTCAACGACAGCTGGTTGAGGCCTAGGCTGATTGCCTCACAATCTGGTAGCAGTTTTTCCACCGACAGCGGGTTGTACAGGGCTGGAGGCTATGACACACAGCGCTTGAAGGGCGGGCTCAGATTCCAGACAGACGGGTTGTGAAGGCTGATGAATCCACAAGAAGCAACCACTAGTTCTACCTCTGGGTGTCCCTCCTCATCCGCCTCTTCTTCAAGGTCTCACAACTCACATGCTGCCAAGCTCGCCATTTGAGAGCATTTGTGATAGCATTGAACAAACGAGCGACTAATGGCTCATCAAGGGAGAGGTGGGGCGGATGGTGCTGTTGCTGATAGAAATATGGATTATTTGGATTAGTTGTTAAGCTGCTGGTCGTTGAGCTGGACCTGTGGGTCGAGTCCTTTCTCTTCCCCCAGAGGGATGCAACAGGTAAATACGATAGGGAGGGGAAAATCCACGAAGTCAGGCGGGGTCTCGACTCTAGCTTCCGGATCACTAGTCGGGAGGCACTAATCATGAAACCTAATATCAAGCATGCTAACAGCTCTAATAAAGCTTTAGAAGGACAATCGGTAACTGGGTTACACGTAATTGGGAAGACGTTAGCGGCATTCACACCTGGAGCAAAAAAGAGACTCTCGGGTGTCTGGCATTTCGAAGGTATGTCACCAGAAGTCAGAATTTCGTCTAGGCACTATACCCATAAGGTTGCCAAAGAAAACATCGCGCAGCTGCAACATACATAGAATACCATTAAGGATAATATTTTCATTATAAGGTTTATACTTTCTCTGTTTTGGGTTCCGTCCGTTGTTTCGTCGATTAGTTGATATTTACGGCGACGCAACTCATTGTTCGTCTATTCACACTTTCGTTTGCCATGCCATGGAGATGTGTCTTGTCCCTTGCTTGCTAGCGGAGTTCGGCCAACGTAGCTACCGGCTAACACAGTCACGCCAATCTGCGAGCAGAATAACGCAAAGAAATGCTTTGCGTCTCTTTAACGCTGGTTTTCTACTCTGACATTCTACTTTGGGTACATCCATAACAATGAAGCTGATGAATGCCCCATTTTTGTCCTGGGGTATAGCTACGAAAAGTTCTGTTTCGCAGGACAAGTACACCTGTCTATACGACGGAGATCAAACACTAGGCTAGCTAAAATAGTGTGAGGGTACACTTACTACACCCACCCGTAGAGACGGTCATACCATGTCAATAATATGGCATATACAGCTGGACCGCTACTTGTCATAACTGTCATGAATATGGTCATACCGACTGTATTGAACATATCATTTAGCCTGTTTGACTATTTGCATTATTTTTGGCTGGTTTGACACTGGTACGGAGTAGGAGGTGTCAAAACACCTAACTCACACCTTAGTTTTTTCATGCTGGTTATGACCACTCCACTACGAGTGTCAAACACCTAACCTACCACGCTAGTTAGTTGTGGTAGGGCTGGTTATGAAGACAGGACAGGTAAGAGGGTCAAAACCCCAAAACATACCACAAAGGGGCCGAAGGCAGGAGCACTAGTGGGTTAGAGCGTTGGGACATAACCGAAAAGGTTGCTGGATCAAATCCCCGAGCTGACAAGGTAGAAATCTGTTGTCTACCCTGAAAGCCACTGTCTCCCGCGTAGGCCGTTATTGTAAATAATTAATTTTTAAATACTAAATGACTTGCATAGTGTAGAAATAAAGGAAAGTAGTAAAAGAAGGCAAAAGCAGATTAGCGTCATGCTACACCAGTCATAGCCTCACAATATGCTCACATATGTATATAAAAAAATAGTCACCTTTATAATCATAAATTATCATTGTGGAATTGCGCACAAATTAATGCTTCCAGACAATGCACTACTACCACCAATAGCTCTGGTTGCCTGTTTTGATCTGGGACAAAGGCGAGAGCGGCAGCATCAGAGCAGGACAAGACACCCTCCTTTTGCTGATGACTGACATACGGGATGTACGGTCTCTGAGATCTGGTCTTCACTGAAACGGTACTTATTAATGCTGCTACGATCAGTAGAGAGTGCGATGTTCGGTGTGAGGTGCAAGGAGAAGGGTGAGCACGAGATGGTCATTGAATCTTGCAGGTGACAGTGTTATCACCGCAAGTGTATATTTCTAGAGTTGTATGAAAAAATATACACCATATGTGAATTAATTGCCCCCCATTTATCTTCAGAGTTTGTACTGTTAGGTGACCTAAACTGGGATATGCTTAACACCCCGGCCGTCCTATAATCTAAGCTAGATGCCCTCAATCTCACACAAATTATTATGGAACCTAACAGGTACAACCCCAAATCCATAAACACGGGCACCCTCTTAGATATCATCCTGACCAACCTGCCCTCTAAATACACCTCTGCTGTTTTCAACCAGGATCTCAGCGATCACTGCCTCATTGCCTGCGTCCGTAATGGGTCCGCGGTCAAACAATGACCCCTCATCACTGTCAAACACTCCCTAAAACACTTATGAGAGCAGGCCTTTCTAATCGACCTGGCCCGGGTATCCTGGAAGGACAGTGACCTCTTTCCGTCAGTAGAGGATGCCTGGTTATTCTTTAAAAGTGCTTTCCCCACCATCTTAAATAAGCATGCGCCATTCAAAAAATGTAGAACTAAGAACAGATATAGCCCTTGGTTCACTCCAGACCTGTCTGCCCTTGACCAGCACAAAAACATCCTGTGGCGTACTGCATTAACATCGAATGGCCCCCGTTTTATGCAACTTTTCAGGGAAGTTAGGAACCAATATACACAGGCAGTTAGGAAAGCACAGGCTAGCTTTTCAAACAGAAATGTGCATCCTGTAGCACAAACTTCAAAAAGTTCTGGGACACTGTAAAGTCCATGGAGAATAAGAGCACCTCCTCCCAGCTGCCCACTGCACTGAGGCTAGGAACCACTGTCACCACCGATAAATCTACGATAATCAAGAATTTCAATTAGCATTTTTCTARGGCTGGCCATGCTTTCCACCTGGGATACCCCTACCCCGGTCAACAGCTCTGCACCCCCCACAGCAACTTGCCCAAGCCTCCCCCATTTCGCCTCCAGCCAAAACCAGATAGCTGATGTTCTGAAAGAGCTGCAAAATCTGGAACCCTACAAATCAGCTGGGCTAGACAATCTGGACCCTCTCTTTCTAAAATTATCCGCCGCAATTGTTGCAACCCATATTACTAGCCTTTTCAACCTCTCTTTCGTATCGTATGAGATCCCTAAAGATTGGAAAGCTGCCGCAGTCATCCCCGTCTTCTTAGGGGGAGACACTCTAGACCCAAACTGTTACAGACCTATATCTATCCTACCTTGCCTTTCTAAAGTCTTCGAAAGCCAAGTTAACAAGACCATTTCGAATCCCACCGTACCTTCTCCGCTACGTAATCTGGTTTCCAAGCTGGTCATGGGTGCACCTCAGCCTCATCCCCTTACTGTTATTTATTTTTTTGCTCCTTTGCACCCAAGTATCTCTACTTGTACATTCATCTTCTGCACATCTAGTAAGTGGACATTATAAAGGGCCATATTTTTTCAAATAAAACAATGGCCAGTTGGGGCCAGTTGTTTGCACGTAACAAACAAAAAACCCCACAATAGGCTATGTCTGGCCCGCGAATTCGCTGTGTTTTTTCAATGTGGCCCGTACGCTGATTGAGTTTGACACCCCTGGTGTAGATGCTGTCTCTTATACACATCTAGATGTGTATAAGAGACAGCCCGTACGCTGATTGAGTTTGACACCCCTGGTGTAGATGAATGGGAGGAGACCGGTAAAAATAATTTTTCCAGAAATGGGGCCCCCGCTGAAAAAGTTAAAATACCACTGTTTTACCTGTCTCTTATACACATCTAGATGTGTATAAGAGACAGGTCTTATATCTCCCTCACTAACTTTAAGCATCAGCTGTTAGAGCAGCTTACCGATCATTGCACCTGTACATAGCCCATCTGTAAATGTAACAAACAAAGAAAACCCACAATAGGCTATGTCTGGCCCGCGAATTCGCGGTGTTTTTTCAATGTGGCCCGTACGCTGATTGAGTTTGACACCCCTGGTGTAGATGAATGGGAGGAGACCGGTAAAAATAATTTTTCCAGAAATGGGGCCCCCGCTGAAAAAGTTAAAATACCACTGCACTAACGCGCTGAGTGGTAGTGCGCAACTCCATATCCTGAATAGTAGGGAGGGGCGGTGTTTAATGTCCTAATCTTGGATACACTGACAGAAATGCCAGGCCTGTGGACAGAGGAAGTTTCATATGATAGTGCCAGATGATGTTACACTTACAGTACGGCTGATAAGACACACGTTCCCGCTCTATATATAGCTGTACGCTCTGAGCTTGGTGGTCGAGGGGAGGTCTCCGCGGTGAAAGTGTTTGCACTTGTGGAATGTTCCAAGTMAATTTCTGCCATTCCCGCTTAGTGCATGGGGCCCAGCAGCTGTCACTTCCAGGGACAAGTGTTTGTTGACGAAACAAATGCAGACTGGTTTCATGTTACCACGGCAACACGACCTGCGTTGAGTCCAGCTCTGCCCGGATATCATTGATTTATGGGACGGGGGCAGAGAGGCGTGACCCGACAGGCTGTGTACATTACATGTTCCCCCTCAGTCAGTATAACTTACTCTGTCCCCAAGACATCTCTGCATAATGTCACAGTCAGTTTCCTCTCGGTTATTGCAATACTTCATTAGAAATACAACCGAGATTTGACTTCCCACAGATGTCACTATTGTATTCYATCTGCTGTGCAAATGTCTTGAACGTTATGCTCAGTTGATGATTGCTCATCAGAATTTCTTGAATACYGCCGGCGTTTCTGCTCCGCGCCATTTCTCATCTGCCCGCTTGTCTGTCAGAAGATCTCGTTTAGGCCCCGTCGTGTTTTCGCATCTCAGACAATTTCCGTCCCTGTTTATCAGTCTCTATATTGCCTTTTGGGGCAGCGAGGGCGTTTGGGTGCCCTGGACCTCAGCGTTCATCCACAACACTAAATCATGTTTATTTAACACAAGGTCAGATCCTCTATGACACAGACAGACAGTGGGTTGTGACAGGGCTGAGGCTCTGGTGATACCCACACAGACAGACTGGGGTTGTGACAGGGCTGAGGCTCTGATGATTCCCACACAGACAGACTGGGGTTGTGACAGGGCTGAGGCTCTGATGATTCAACAGACAGACTGGGGTTGTGACAGGGCTGAGGCTCTGATGATTCACAGGACAGACTGGGGTTGTGACAGGGCTGAGGCCTCTGATGATTCCACACAGACAGACTGGGTTGTGACAGGGCTGAGGCTCTGATGATTCCACCACAGACAGACTGGGGTTGTGACAGGGCTGAGGCTCTGATGATTCCCACACAGACAGACTGGGGGTTGTGACAGGGCTGAGGCTCTGATGATTCCCACAGACAGACTGGGGGTTGTGACAGGGATGAGCTCTGATGATTCCCACACAGACAGACTGGGGGTGTGACAGGGCTGAGGCTCTGATGATTCCACACAGACAGACTGGGGGTGTGACAGGGCTGAGGCTCTGGATGATTCCACACGGACAGACTGGGGGTTGTGACAGGGCTGAGGCTTTGATGATTCCCACAGACAGACTGGGGTTGTGACAGGAATGAGGCTCTGATGATTCCCACACAGACAGACTGGGGTTGTGACAGGGCTGAGGCTCTGATGATTCCCACACAGACAGACTGGGGTTGTGACAGGGCTGAGGCTCTGATGATTCCCACCAGACAGACTGGGGTTGTGACAGGGCTGAGGCTCTGATGTTCCACACAGACAGACTGGGGTTGTGACAGGGCTGAGGCTCTGATGATTCCACACAGACAGACTGGGGTTGTGACAGGGCTGAGGCTCTGATGATTCCCACACAGACAGACTGGGGTTGTGACAGGTGAGGCTCTGATGATTCCCACACAGACAGACTGGGGTTGTGACAGGGCTGAGGCTCTGATGATTCCCACACAGACAAGATCTGGGGGTTGTGACAGGGCTGAGGCTCTGATGATTCCCACACAGACAGACTGGGGTTGTGACAGGGCTGAGGCTCTGATGATTCCCACACAGACACAGCCAACGCCACATGAAAAGTCTACCTCTTTCCTCCTCAAATCCCCTCTTCTTCAAGGTCTCACACTCACATGCTGCAGTGCCATTTGAGAGCATTTGTGATACATTGAACAAAGCAGCACTAATGGCTCATCAAGGAGAGGTGGGGCGGAGGTGCTGTTGCTGTAGAAATTGAATTTTTGGATTAGTTTGTTAGGCTGCTGGTGTTGAGCTGACTGTGGTCGAGTCTTTCTCTTCCCCAGAGGGATGCAACAGGGTAAATACGTAAGGAGGGGAAATCCACCYAGTCAGGCGGGGTCTGACTTAGCTCCGGATACAGTCGGAGGCACTAATATGAACTAATATCAGCAATCTAACAGCTGTATAAGCTCTTAGAAGGACAATCGTAACTGTGTTCATAGTAATTGGAAGACTTAGCCCATTACACTGGAGCAAAAAGAGACTCTGGTGGTCTGGTCATTTTTCCAAGGTAATGTACAGAACGTCAGKYTTTATCTCTTACTTATACCATAGTTGCCAAAGAAAACAATCCCAACGCATACATTTACCAGTAGAAATACATAATTTTTTAATATTTTCATTTTTATAAGAGAATTTATACTTTCTCATCTTTTGGTTCCAGTCGTTTGTTTCGATTAGTTTGATATTTATGGACGCAACTCAGTTGTTCGTTCTATATGTTCCGTTGCCATGCTCAATGGCAACGTTCTTACCCCTTCCTTGCTGCTAGCTAGCCAATTAGCTACGGCTACACATTCACGACCTCTGCAGCCAGAATAACAGCAAAGTAGATGCATTTGCGTTTGTTTAAGCTGTTTTCTATTGACATTCATTTTGGTACATCCATAACAATGAGCTGATGATGCCCCATTTTTCCTGGTATKGCTAGAAAAGTTTGCCTTCTCGTCAGGACAGTCAACACTGTTCATTACGAGGAGATCAAACACTAGGCTAGCTAAATAGTGTGATGGGTAACACTTTACTTGACACCCACACCGTTATGACACCGTCATAACCATGTCATAATATGGCATAACAGCTGACCTAACTTGTCATAACCTGTCATAATATGGTCATACCACTGTCATGACACATACATTTAGACCTGTTGTGACATATTTTGCATTATTTTATGGCTGGTTATGACACTTACATAAGAGTGTCAAAACACCCTAACCTACCACGTTAGTTATTTTATGGCTGGTTATGACACCTACATAAGAGTGTCAAAACACCCTAACCTACCACGCTAGTTATTTTATGGCTGGTTATGACACCTACATAAGAGGGTCAAAACCCACAAAACCTACCACACAAGGGGCCGCAGGTAGCCTAGTGGTTAGAGCGTTGGGCCAGTAACCGAAAGGTTGCTGGATCAAATCCCCGAGCTGACAAGGTAGAAATCTGTTGTTCTACCCCTGAACCCACTGTTCCCCGGTAGGCCGTTATTGTAAATAATAATTTTTTAAATAATAAATGACTTGCATAGTTAAATAAAGGTTAAATAAAAAAAGAAGGCAAAACATTTCATTACACCATAGCCTATTTGTCAACAGTATGTTATATAAAAAAAAATAGATATGTATAATATTAAATTATCATTGTAATTGCGCACAAATTAATGTCAGACATGCACCTACTACCCCAATGCTCTGTTGCTGATGACTGGGACAAAGGCAGGAGCAGATTTCAGGAGCAGGACAAGACACCCTCCTTTTGACTGATGACTGACATACGGGCATGTACGGCCTATCTGGCTTATATGAGCCTGATGGTCATAATGCTTCTTGACAGTGTCATAAAGTGCATTTTCTTAGTCCAAGTAAAGTGACACAGGATGGTCATAATGCTTCATGACAGTGTTATAAAGTGTATTTTTAGCAAGTTGTTGAAAATATTATGAAAAAAAACATAACTGCAAAGAATTCATTACAACAACAAAGGACCTAAGAAACAAACTTTCAAACGAAAGGAAACTTCTTGGCAGGGAAAAAATACATTGAATTAAATGTGGGTTTTGACACTCTTATGTAGGTGTCATAACCAGCCATAAAATAATGTAATATACACTATATATACAAAAGTATGTGGACACCCCTTAAAACGTGTGTATAAAATCGAGCACACCGCCATGCAATCTCCATAGACAAACATTGGCAGTAGAATGGCCTTACTGAAGAGCTCAGTGACTTTCGACGTGGCATCATGTTGGCTAGGATGCCACCTAGCCAACATGTCAGTTTGTCAAATTTCTGCCCTGCTAGAGCTGCGTCGGATCAAATGTAAGTGCTGTTATTGTGAAGTGGAAACATCTAGGAGCAACAATGACTCTGCTGTGAAGTGATAGGCCACACAAGCTCACAGAACGTGACCGCAGAGTACTGAAGCGCGTAAAAATCGTCTGTCCTCGGTTGCAACACTCGCTACCAAGTTCCCAACTGCCTCTTGAATTAACGTCAGCACAAGAACTGTTCGTCGAGAGCTTTATGAATTGGGTTTCCATGGCCGAGCAGCCTAACACAAGCCTAAGATCACAATGTGCAATGCCAAGCGTCGGCTGGAGTGGTGTAAAGCTCGCCACTATTGGACTCTAGAGCAGTGGAAACGCATTCTCTGGAGTGTTTAATCACTCTTCACCATCTGGCAATCCGATGGACGAATCTGGTTTTGGCGGATGCCAGGAGAACACTACCTGCCCCAATGCATAGTGCCAACTGTAAAGTTTGGTGGAGGAGGAATAACGTTCTGTTTTTTATGGTTTGGGCTAGGCCCCTTAGTTCCAGTGAAGGGAAATCTTAACGCTACAGCATACAATGATATTCTAGACAATTATGTGCTTCCAACTTTGTGGCAACAGTTTGGGGAAGGCCCTTTTCTGTTTCAGCATGACAATGCCCCTGTGCACAAAGCGACGTACATACAGAAATGTTTGTCGAGATCGGTATGGAAGAACTTGACAGGCCTGCACAGAGCCCTGACCTCAACCCCATCGAACACCTTTGGGATGAATTGGAACGCCGACTGCGAGCCAGGCCTAATCGCCCAACATCAGAGCCCGACTTCACTAATGCTCTTGTGGCTGAATGGAAGCAAGTGCTCGCAGCAATGTTACAACATCAGGTGGAAAGCCTTACCAGAAGAGTCGAGGCTGTTATAGCAGCAAAGGGGGGACCAACTCCATATTATTGGCCATGATTTTGGAATGAGATGTCCGACGAGCAGGTCTCCACATACTTTTGGTCATGTGGTGTATGTCACTACAGGTGTAAGTATAGGGTCATGACAGGGTTATGACCATATTATGACAGGTTATGTCAGCTGTTATGATGCTGGGTGTCAAGTAAAGTGTTACCGTTTGTTGCTATACTTTGGGGCTAGAGTGGTAAAGGCACAGCGAGACCTCACTGAGACCAAACTCCTTAGTGATGGAATGATGTTTTTCACTTGGCATTCCATCCTGCTCTAACTAGCAAATAAACAAAGTTGGCTTACTTCATAGGGCTTTGTGGGAATCTTACTAACAGCTGAGGGTAAATGGTGCCACCATACAAAGCCCTGAGTGGAGAAAACAGTGCTATTCATTTTCAGAACAGGCTGAGTTGAAGTCAAGTTGGTAAACCAGCCCAGAGTCTGAGATTCTTACACACCCATCCTCTCGCCTCCTCCTAGCTTGTACTACAGTACCGTACCTCAGCTTTGTTCTGCTGGTCCTCGCTGCTGTCGTTGTGATTCTGTTCCTCGTCCATGTCGACCAGCTTCAGTTTCAGGTAGGAAACCTCATCCATTAGATCCAGTTTCTGGGTCTCCAATGAGGTCCGGCTCAGCAGCTCCTGTACCGCACACACAGCCGCAGAGACACACACACATTAACACTCCCCTACACACACACACACACAGAACTCTATCCACTGACCAGCGTGACCAGAGTGAAGTATAAAGTCAGTGTGCTGCTCCACTGGGCATAAAGCTCCCCCAAACCAACAGTTCAGCCTGGGAGCCCGGGCCCTGCTCTGCTATATATACACAATGCAATGTGGCTCTATTTTTACTTCCTCTGTCTGACTCAGACATGTGAGAGAGAAATAGAGAGAGAGAGAGAGAGGGAGCGAGGGAGAGAAAGAAAGACTGAAAGAAAGAGAAAGAGAGAAAGAGAGAGAACACTAAGTTAGAGACAGACTCTAAAATGTTCAAAAGACTTGGGACAGGAGCGGTGTGTGTGTGTGTGTATATATGTATATATATATGTGTGTGTATATAGAGCAGTTGGGTGTGTGAGCTTTGACTCTAGGTTTCACACACAGTAAACACACTTCCCTTACGCCCTATGCATTTCCAAACACCCCTCATCACTGGAGGCTGATTTCGGTTCCTGTTCCAGAGAATACTACTCTCTCCTTAAAATAACTTGCCATCATACTTTTGAATTAGGTGTCCCTTACCAAGACAGCAATACATAGGCCTTGGCCTAAATGCATGATCTGCAATAAGCTATCCTAAATACCTCGACCAATACCCTTTTGTAGCTAAATTGTTCAGAGATAGCGCACCTTTACTACGAGCCACTTAGTACCATCACATGAAAAATAACAACTCCCTACCACCAGGCAGACACATACACTCTTAGAAAAAAGGGTTCCAAAAAGGTTCTTCAAATCAAATCAAAGTTTATTTGTCACGTGCGCCGAATACAACAGGTGTAGACCTTACTGTGAAATGCTTACATACAGGCAGACACATACAATAGTGCAAAAAAGGTATTAGGTGAACCAATAGTGCAAAAAAGGTATTAGGTGAACAATAAGTAACTAAATAAATAAATAAAAACAACAGTAAAAAGACAGGGAAAAATAACAGCAGCAGCACAATTGGTTGGGCGCCCGTAGAACTGCTGCCATTTCTTCCGGCGCCATTTTCATTTATCAGCTGTCCCCATAGAATAACCTTTTCCCATTCCAGGTAGAACCCTTTTGAGTTCCAGGTAGAATCATTTTGGGTTCTATGTAGTATCCTCTGTAGAAAGGGTTCTACTTGGAATCCAAAAGGGTTCTAGCTGGAACCAAAAAGGGTTTTTCAAAGGGCTCTCCTATGGTGACAGCCGAAGAACCCTATACAGTCTGTGTAGACGGACTGTAAACCCCTGTAATCACCACAGCTCAAGGGAAATACATTGAAAATAAAATCTGTTAAATAAGTTGTGGCACCCTGTGACATGTGCAACCCAACACCGGCATTACTTCGAGCGGGATCAGCTGAGCATTTAGAAGCAATTTGAAGGTCTTTTCTGTAAAAGCCCAACAGCTGACACTGTAGCTAGCTGGCTAAGCCTGATGAAATCCTTCCTTTGAACTAACTAAGAAGTGAAACACATGCAGGATTATCAGCCCTTCCTAACTAGCTCTGCAGGCTGTGGCGTTCTGATATCCAACTATCCGTTTATCTAGGCTTGATTGGACTGTGTTGAACTGCTACGGGCTCTCATTCTGAGTGTTGTGGCTGACTAGCCTGACTAGGTCAACATGCCACTCAGGCTTTCAGAGTCAGACACAGTGATCAGACCAATGATGATATTCAGAGACAGTGATCAGAGGCCAAGCCCCTCTTTGTCCCTCTGAAACAGGACCTCTTCTTTTCCCTGGGCCAGGGACCAGAGCCAGAGGTGTGTCAGTCTGTCAGACCTCTCAGCAGACCCAAGGTGCCACTAGCCTGGTCGCAGATCTGTTGGTGCTGTATAACCAACTCCTAAGACATACAGTATGTTTGGCATACAACACTCATAGTTGGCTCAACAGCCAAAACAGTTCTGGAACCACTAGACCGGCTAAGGTGCCACTGACTCTCTAACTGTACCCTCACCTGCTTGGTCAAGTAGGACACAGGGAGAAGGAAGGGGGGATGTGTGGTAGGTCAAGCTATCAAACCTGCAATCCTGGACTGGACCTCTAATAGCAAATATTCCTTCTTAGCCTTTTACTGCAGTGGGCTAAATCAGGGTCTCACAGGGTGTTTCTTGGTCGTCTTAAACAAATCTACTTTGAAACAAAAGTATACACCTCACACACTTAGTTATGGGCTTAAAAAAAGAAGAAGACACCTGTGACATCTCAGATATAGAGTTGAAATGTGTTACATTTTTGGTTTGCATCCCAAAATTACACTTTATATACATCAGAAGACTGAAACATCTAAAAACCGTTTGACATAGGAACACCGGACTTTTGGCGTAAAAAAAAAAAAATGATGTTGATTAATTCCACCCATGAGGCCACTTCGTTATTTGACTGCAGGAAAGGGGTAGGCTAGGCTGGTTAATACTTTGTCTATCAACATGTCTGTAGATAATTACAATGGGACTGCCGGTTTCCTTGCCGCAGACTGATGAAAAAAGTTCAACTTTGACCCTGTCACTGCATCCATTGCCATGGTTACCTGACTGAGACAGCGATGAGAGTGCACTTTCTAACATTCTATTCACTGTAATTAGCTCGCAATTAACTTGTTAATAATGAATCTTGATGTGAGTTTATTTTCCTGTAATAATTAATAAAACATTTCTAAAGTTAAGACATTGTCACGTTCGTCATAAGGAGTAGACCAAGATGCAGCGTGGTATGTTTCCATCCTTTATTATGGAATAGAAAACTTCAACGAACAAAACAAACAAACGGAAAGTGAAGCTAAATAATAATGCTCATAGGCAACTATACATAGACAAGATCCCACAAAGCACAATGGGAAAATGGCTACCTAAATATGATCCCCAATCAGAGACAACGATAAACAGCTGCCTCTGATTGGGAACCATACTAGGCCAACATAGACATATAATTCACCTAGATAACCCACCCTTAAATCACACCTGACCTAAACAACATAGAGAATAAAAGATCTATGGTCAGGGCGTGACAGACATTGTCAGCTATGATATGGTCATTACTTGAAGTGGCTTGCCAGATAACAAGCTAGAAGCTAACCAGCCTTTAGTGTGTGTGTGTGTTTGTTGTCATGGTTGCTTTGAATAATTCCTTTCTCAGAATGAGGATGTCACTATGACATTCTGGTTGTTGGAATCACAGAATAAAATAGAACACATTGCATAAAAAAATAGGTTGTTTGGACCATGGATGCTAATTGGTTGATATGCGGGAGTTGTTTATGCGCAAAATACAATGGCATGGTAATGTTCTAATTCCACTCAACTTCATCTCCCTTGGGAAAAATGCCTATACACTTAATTTTCCCAGCGCAAAATGTTACGTGGCGTCATTACGTCCTGTACCTATGTTATATAGCTATGCACGTCAGCTTTGACATCGGTTTTGCACATAGGCGTTAAACTAGACATCGGGCTGATACCGGTGTTGCAATTTTTAGCTAATATCGTCCGATTCCGATATGTTCGATATCGTGCATCCCTAGTTAAAATGCATTCATATTTCTATAAATATTTTGGCAACTGTTTTAGAAAAGCAATAATGCCCTCAAACCCAATCCCAGAATTATCGTGTGACAACTCCCTCCAAGGGCTGTATCCTGGCCCTTGTCGGGAGTTGTCACATGATAACTCCCGGGTTCTCTGGCATTTTTGCTTTAATACAGTGCCGTCGGAAAGTATTCAGACCCCTTGACTTTTCCCACATTTTGTTAGGTTACAGCCTTAATCTAAAATTGATTAAATCGTTTTTTCCCCTAATCAATCGACACACAATACCCAATAATGACAAAGGAAAATAATATATTTTTTMMGGGGGGGGGTTAATTTATTTTTTTAAATTAAACTGAAATATCACATTTACATACAGTACCAGTCAAAAGTTTGGACACACCTACTAATTTCTTTATTTGTACTATTTTCTATTGTAGTGTCACGACTTCCGCCGAAGTCGGGTCCTCTCCTTGTTCGGGCGGCGGTCGGCGTCGCCGGTCTTCTAGCCATCATCGATCCACTTTTCATTTTCCATGTGTTTTGTCTTGTTTTTCCCTCACACCTGGTTTCAATTCCCTCAATTACTTGTTGTGTATTTAACCTTCTGTTCCCCCCCATGTCTTTGTGTGGGAACAGTGCTTGTGCACATGTTGACTGGTGCGCTACGGGTTTTGTACCCATTGTCTTGTTACTTTTTATGCTGTTGGTTTTGCTATTAAACTGCTTCGGCTATTAATTAGTTCTGCTCTCCTGCGTCTGACTTCCCTGCCACCGGTTACGCACGCCTTACAGAATCCCACACCCAACATATGGAGTCAGCAGGAGCAGGGGCCCCTGGAATAGGGGTGGAGGAGCGCGAGACAGGGAGTTCCTCCAGCGCCTCCACCAGCACAACCAGGGTCTCCACTACTCGCCCTTCACCGGGTCCCAGTGGGATTCGTCTCGCCCTTCCCCGGGAGTATGACGGGACGGCTGCACGCTGCCAGGGTTTCCTGTTTCCTCTACCTGGCAACCGTCCACCTGGCTCCTTCAGGTCGTGAGAAGGTGTCCGACCTCATCTCGTGCCTCTCTGGGAAAGCCTTGGAGTGGGCCAACGCCGTGTGGGGAGAAGGAGATGAGGTGCTGGACCATTTCGAGGAGTTCACCCGCCGCTTCCGGGCAGTCTTCGACCATCCACCCGAGAGTAGAGTGGCGGGTGAACGTCTCTTCCATCTGAGGCAGGGGACGAGGAGTGCCCAGAAATTCGCCATGGATTTTCGGACCCTGGCCGCTGGCGCGGGATGGAACGATAGGGCCCTGATCAACCACTATCGCTGCAGTTTGCGCGAGGACGTCCGTCCGGAGTTGGCCTGCAGGGACACCACCCTCACCTTCGACCAGCTGGTGGACCTGTCCATTCGGCTGGATAACCTGCTGGCCACCCGTGGACGTCCACATCGGGTTCTGTCGGTTCCATCCCCCAGCACCGCCGCTCCGGTGCCCATGGAGATGGGAGGTGCTGCGCTCAGGGAGACCGGAGGAGGTTCTGGCTCGTGCACCATCTGTGGCCGCAGAGGTCACACTGCCGGTCGGTGCCGGGTTGTTTCGTCTGGGGATCGAGGCAGCAGGCAGGGCACTCTGGCGTCATCCCAGGTGAGCCGGCACCCTTCTCACCCAGAGCCCTCTGTCGCACACATGTTTTTGTATGTTTCTTTTCCTGAGTTTTCCCCGCATTCCCTGCATAAGGCGCTCGTCGATTCAGGCGCGTCTGGGAATTTTATAGACAGATCGTTCGCCCTTAGTTTAGGGAACCCCATTGTTCCCGTGGCTGTGCCCTTCCCCGTTCACGCCTTAGACAGTCGACCATTAGGGTCAGGGTTGATTAGGGAGGCCACCGCTCCTCTGGGTATGGTGATGCAGGGGGTTCACAAGGAGAGAATCAGTCTCTTCCTCATTGACTCTCCTGCGTTTCCTGTGGTGCTAGGCCTTCGCTGGTTAGCTTGTCATGACCCCACTGTTTCTTGGCAACGGAAGGCTCTCACGGGGTGGTCGCGAGAGTGCTCGGGGAGGTCTTTAGGGGTTTCCGTTGGTGCTACTACGGTGGAAAGTCCAGACCAGGTCTCCACCGTGCGCATTCCCCCTGAATATGCCGATTTGGCTCTCGCATTCTCCAAAAAGAAGGCGACTCAATTACCACCCCATTGACGGGGCAATTGTGCGATAGATCTCCTGGTAGACGCTGCACTTCCCAGGAGACACGTGTATCCCCTCTCACAGGCGGAGACGGTGGCTATGGAAACATATGTCTCCGAATCCCTGCGTCAGGGGTACATTCGGTCCTCCACTTCACCCGCCTCGAGTTTCTTTTTTGTGAAGAAGAAGGAGGGAGGTCTGCGCCCGTGTATTGACTACCGAGGCCTAAATCAGATCACAGTGAGGTACAGTTACCCGCTACCTCTTATCGCCAAGGCAGTGAGTCAATGCACGAGGCGCGCTTCTTCACCAAATTAGATCTTAGGAGCGCTTACAACCTGGTGCGTATCTGGGAGGGAGACGAGTGGAAGACGGCGTTCAGTACGACCTCAGGGCATTATGAGTACCTCGTCATGCCGTACGGGTTGATGAATGCTCCATCAGTCTTCCAAGCCTTTGTAGACGAGATTTTTAGGGACCTGCATGGGCAGGATGTAGTGGTGTATATTGATGACATTCTGATATACTCCGCTACACGCGCCYAGCATGTGTCCCTGGTGCGCAGGGTGCTTGGTCGACTGTTGGAGCATGACCTGTACGCCAAGGCTGAGAAATGTCTGTTCTTCCAACAGTCCGTCTCCTTCATAGGGTACCGCATTTCCACCTCAGGGGTGGAGATGGAGAGTGACCGCATCTCAGCCGTGCGTAATTGGCTGACTCCCACCATATAAAAGGAAGTGCAGCGGTTCCTAGGGTTGGCCAATTACTACCGGAGGTTTATCCAGGGTTTTAGTCAGGTAGCGGCTCCCATTACCTCACTGCTGAAGGGGGGCCCGGTACGTTTGCAGTGGTTGGCTGAGGCGGACAGGGCTTTTGGTCACCTTTAGGGCTCTGTTTACCTTGGCTCCCGTGCTGGCCCATCCGGATCCCTCTTTGGCGTTCATAGTGGAGGTGGACGCGTCCGAGGCTGGGATAGGAGCCGTGCTCTCTCAGCGCTCGGGTACGCCACCGAAGCTCCGCCCCTGTACCTTCTCCTCGAAGAAGCTCAGCCCGGCGGAGCGAAACTATGACGTGGGGGACTGGGAGCTGTTGGCTGTCATCAAGGCCTTGAAGGTGTGGAGACATTGGCTTGAGGGAGCTAAACACCCTTTTCTCATCTGGACTGACCACCGCAATCTGGAGTACAACCGGGCAGCGAGGAGACTGAACCCTCGCCAGGCAAGGTGGGCCATGTCATTCACCTGTTTTGTTTTTACCCTTTCCTACAGACCAGGTTCCCAAAACGTGAAGGCAGACGCACTGTCCCGACTGTATGACACAGAGGAGCGGCCCATGGATCCCACTCCCATACTCCCGGCCTCCTGCATGGTGGCGCCGGTATGTGTGGGAGCTGGACGCGGACATTGAGTGTGGGAGCTGGACGCGGACATTGAGCAGGCGTTACGTGCAGAGCCCACTCCCCTCCAGTGTCCCGCTGGGCGTCTGTACGTTCCGTCTGCTGTCCGTGACCGGTTGATCTATTGGGCCCACACCTCACACTCCTCTGGTCATCCTGGGATCGGTCGGACGGTGCGCTGTTTGGTTGGGAAGTACTGGTGGCCTACCTTGGCCAAGGACGTGAGGGTTTATGTTTCCTCCTGCTCGGTGTGCGCCCAGTGTAAGGCTCCTAGGCACCTGCCCAGAGGGAAGCTACACCCCTTACCCGTTCCACAGRGGCCGTGGTCGCAACTGTCGGTGGACTTTCTTACCGACCTCCCCCCTCACAGGGAAACACCACCATCCTGGTCGTTGTGGATCGGTTCTCTAAGTCCTGCCGTCTCCTCCCTATGCCCGGTCTCCCTACGGCCCTACGGCCCTACAGACTGCGGAGGCCTTGTTGACGCACGTCTTCCGGCACTACGGGGTGCCTGAGGATATAGTGTCTGATCGAGGTCCCCAGTTTACTTCATGGGTCTGGAAGGCGTTCGTGGAACGTCTGGGGGTCTCGATCAGCCTTACTTCGGGGTTTCATCCCGAGAGTAATGGGTAGGTGGAGAGAGTGAACCAGGATGTGGGAAGGTTTCTGCGGTCGTATTGCCAGGATCGGCCGGGGGAGTGGGCAGCGTTCGTGCCCTGGGCAGAGATGGCTCAGAACTCGCTCCGCCACTCCTCCACTAACCTCTCCCCCTTCCAGTGCGTACTGGGGTACCAGCCGGTTATGGCGCCTTGGCATCAGAGTCAGATCGAGGCTCCTACGGTGGACGACTGGTTCAAGCGCGTGGAGGAGACATGGGACGCCGCCCATGTTCACCTCCAGCAGGCCGTGCTGTGCCAGAAAGACAGCGCAGACCGTCACCGCAGTGAGGCCGGGTCTGGCTCTCAACCCGGAACATGRCCCTCCGCCTGCCCTGCCGGAAGCTGGGTCCGCGGTTTGTGGGGCCATTTAAAGTCCTGAGGAGAGTGAACGAGGTTTGTTATATGTTACAGCTTCCCCCTGATTACTGTATTAACCTCTCATTCCATGGGTCTCTCCTCAGGCCGGTGGTGGTTGGCCCGCTCCAGGAGTCTGAGGTGCGGGAGGTTCCTCCTCCGCACCCTGGACATCGAGGGGGCCCCGGCGTACTCCATTTGCTCTATACTGGATTCGAAGCGTCGGGCGAGGAGCCTTCAGTACCTCGTGGATTGGGAGGGGTACGGTCCAGAGGAGAGGTGCTGGGTTCCGGTGGAGGACGTGTTGGACCCTTCAATGCTGCGGGAGTTCCACCGTCTCCGTCCGGATCACCCTGCGCCACGCCCCCCGGYTCGTCCCCGAGGCCGGCGTCGGCGCGCTGCTGGAGCCGTGCGTCAAGGGGGTGGGGGGGTACTGTCACGACTTCCGCCGAAGTCGGGTCCTCTCCTTGTTCGGGCGGCGCTCGGCGTCGCCGGTCTTCTAGCCATCATCGATCCACTTTTCATTTTCCATGTGTTTTGTCTTGTTTTCCTCACACCTGGTTTCAATTTCCTCAATTACTTGTTGTGTATTTAACCCTCTGTTCCCCCCATGTCTTTGTGTGGGATTGTTTATTGTAAGTGCACATGTTGACTGGTGCACGACGGGATTTGTACCCATTGTCTTGTTACTTTTTATGCCGTTGGTTTTGCTATTAAACTGCTTCGGCTATTACTTGGTTCTGCACTCCTGCGTCTGACTTCCCTGCCACCGGTTACGCACCCCTTACATGTAGAATAATAGTGAAGACATCAAAACTATGAAATAACACATATGGAATCATGTAGTAACCAAACAAGTGTTAAATAAATCAAAATATATGTTATAGCTGTAGCCACCCGTTGCCTTGATGATAGCTTTACACACTCGCTCTGAGTAAGTATAGGTCTGATGAGTCTATTGATGAAATAATCTGCCCAACACACTCATCCATTAGCTTTTACTGGAACTGGCAGCAGATACTGATAAGCATTCTCTNTAGGTCTGATGAGTCTATTGATGAAATAATCTGCCCAACACACTCATCCATTAGCTTTTACTGGAACTGGCAGCAGATACTGATAAGCATTCTCTTGAGACTCAGAAAAGAGCTATCTCCATTTCAGGCTCAGAACAGCAGTGACAAAGATCAACCTTGCCATTGACCTTGCCTAATCACACCACACACATTGTTTAAACAGATCTCATTAAAAACTTCAATGGAGCCAAACAATGTGAAGATAGACAGTGTCTGGTTATCAACAAAGGTCAAACACAAGGGACCTGCTAAGAGATACCAGCCACACCACAGAGCACTGTAGACAGTAGACACCAGTGGCTGTGGTCTCTCCTATATAAACAGAAATAAGCATTTATTGTATATTCTGCATGACCACGTGAGGGTAAAAAAAGGTTTTCCCCTAGACCTGTGCTTATGTACAAAGGCAACCAAATAATTTTTTTTTTTAAATCTGCTTGGCATTTGAGGTCAATTAAACTGATTAACAACAAATGCACGTTTTACCATTGCCATTTATGGGGAGCAAACCGGCTGGATGAGTCAAAATCACAGAGTAGACAAAGGAGCAGTTGAAAAGCCCAAACAGAGGGCTTTTTGATTCCTAAATTGGGTAGCTTTGTGTGCCAATGTTTGGCATGCACACACAGCCTAATAAGAGGCATCAGCAGACACTGCTCCTCTCCACTCACACCCCCTCACCCCTGTCTCTGACGGTAAGAGCACAAACTGGACAACTCTCACCCTGTCCCCCTCCCTACCTCCACAACAAACATGGCTTACTTACTTACATCCTACTGGCACATAAGGCAGCGACAAGACCTCTCCACTTCTGACGATCCAAAGCCTGTTTGGCACTGTGTCCTGGTACACACAGCTACAGTTGAAGTCGGAAGTTTACATACGCCTTAGCCAAATACATTTAAACTCAGTTTTTCACAATTCCTGACATTTAATCTTAGTAAGAATTCCCTGTCTTATGTCAGTTAGGATCACCACTTTATTTTAAGAATGTGAAATGTCAGAATAATAGTAGAGAGAATGATTTATTTCAGCTTTTATTCTTTCATCACATTCCCAGTGGGTCAGAAGTTTACATACACTCAATTAGTATTTGGTAGCATTCGCTTTTAAATTGTTTAACTTGGGTCAAACATTTCAGGTAACCTTCCACTGTCACGGCCTGACCATAGTAAGCTGTTTTTCTCTGTGTTGGTTGGGGCGTGAGAGTGACTAGGGTGGGTCATCTAGGTATTTGTATGTCTATGTTGGCCTGATATGGTTCCCAATCAGAGACAGCTGTTTATCGTTGTCTCTGATTGGGGATCATATTTAGGTAGCCATTTACCCCATTGTTAGTTGTGGGATCTTGTCTATGTTTTATTGCCTGTCTGCACTAGTTGTATAGCGTCACGTTTCGTTCGTTGTTTCTTTATTGTTTTGTTCAGTGAGTTTTCTTTTATTAAAATTATGTGGAACGCTATGCACGCTGCGCCTTGGTCTCATCATTACGATGATCGTGACATCCATAAGCTTCCCACAATAAGTTGGGGGAATTTTGGCCCATTCCTCCTGACAGAGCTGGTGTCTGAGTCAGGAAGTTAAAGGTTTGTAGGCCTCCTTGCTAGCACACGCTTTTTCAGTTCTGCCCACACATTTTCTAATAGGATTGAGGTCAGGGCTTTGTGATGGCCACTCCAATACCTTGACTTTGGTTATCCTTGAGCCATTTTGCCACAACTTTGGAAGTATGCTTGGGGTCATTGTCCCATTTGGAAGACCATTTGCGACCAAGCTTTAACTTCCGACTGTATGCTTCTGGTAGATCTACTTGTGTGTCGACTTTCTACGAGTTATTACGATTATCATGGGTCATAACAGCCATCATTGACATGACAATTTCTGTCAATGTAATTTTATTGACTGTTTGAACTTAGGACCAGCTACACCAATCAAACGATCAACAAATGAGAAGGTCGCTGTAGAGAAGAGACTCGCACTTGTTGACTGCTTCTATTGCCAACCTCGAAACTGTAACAACATATTATGTGAAATGTCAGAAAGACATCTCTTAAAACATTCAAGACTCACACTCATCACTGCTGTGATCCCTTATGAATACTACTCACCATTATCATTCTCGTAGCTTCTCCCCACAGGTGTGACGTGCGCATAGCTCGTGTCTCCTTGCGTACTTATGCAGTCACTAGCGCCACTCCTTTTACTCCACTTCACATGAGATAGAGAGAAGATGAGCTCTCTATCGTCTAGGGCTCCGAGCGATCTCCATACTCTTTTTTCGAGGAGGGGCCAGGGATATAGCTTCTCTCTCCAGCAATGTACGAATGAGGTTGATCCCTCACCCAAGGAGGATTCTTTTGGAGTGGAGGGAAATGGTCAGTTGCCTCTACCGTCAGTTGTGGTGCCTTACTTGAGCTTTGAGAGGAGCGCTCTTTTGGCAGTTGATGGGAGGAGTGTCCAAGTGCTCACTGTCGCGGGCGGGCTTTCTCCGATTGCTGAATAGAGAGCCAGACCTTCTGTTTTGAGGATATGGAGGTAGTGTTATTGAGTACCTGCTTTCACTCGGTAGCCCACATTGTCCCATCGAGAGGATCTCACTTAGCTGTTGTTGGAGGACTATTTGTATTTTGTCCAGCTTTTCCGCCACCCAGAAGGTGGAGGTGTATCTCTAGGAAAAGAGCAGACGCACAATTCTCGCTCCTTGACACTGAAGACGCGCTCATAGGACGGCAGCGGTGGACCTCCCATTGGTGTTTTTACTTGTAATACGTGGGAGTGTAGTACAGCAATGAACTAGGGAGTACTTCTTCTCTACGCCAGCGCGTGTGAGAAAGAATTGTGACCACAGGCAATTTGAATCCCAGTACTTGTTGTAGGAGGGATATGTCACAAAATTCTCTCTGGTTTTTCCTGAGAAGGTCTTGGCTGATTTCTTTTGATTTTCCCATGATGTCAAGCAAAGACAGGTGAGTTTGAAGGTAGGCCTTGAAAATCTACGCAGGTACTCCTCCAATTGACTCAAATTATGTTCAATTAGCCTATCGAAGCTTCTAAGCCATGACATCATTTTATGTAATTTTCCAAGCTGTTAAAGGCACAGTCCAACTTATGTATGTAAACTTCTGACCCACTGGAATGGTGATACAGTGAATTATAAGTGAAATAATCTGTCTGTAAACAATTGTTGGAAAAATTACTTGTGTCATGCACAAAGTAGATGTCCTAAACAACTAGCCAAAACTAGTTTGTTAACAAGAAATGTGTGGAGTGGTTGAAAAACGAGTTTTAATCACTCCAACCTAAGTGTATGTAAACTTCTGACTTCAACTGTAAATGTATTTTAATATGGGTGCACCTAAACTATACAGTGTGCTTAGAGCGGACATTTTCAGTCACATTTATTCCCAACATTTTTATGTGCTGTTTTAAATTCAGAAAGACTATGCTGGGTGTTTTTAGTAGAGCCCACTCCCATAAAAATCTCTGCTCTTATAACACAATGGAGTCAGTAAGCCATAGGAAGTCACCTTGTAAGACCGAAAGGAAGTGAACTTTGTTTCCCTCCATCTTCTCAGTGACAAACTTTGTGCATTCGAGGTGAGTTACTCCAGGATGACATGCCTGAGGGGGCATTTTAAATCCATGTGTGGCACGAGTAGTAATGCTTTCAAACAAGATTGGTCCTACTACTGTTTAAATGTACAAAAATGTGTTTGAAATGTACCCATGCACATCAACAACTGTCTTATATAATAGCACCAAGATATGCGCCATACAAGTGTATCGGAAATGCAGCCGTAGCTGCCATAGGCCTACACATGCTTTGCACATACCAACACAAACATGCCAGCTCGACAGGATGAGCACCACCAGGCTATCAAAGATTCATAGCTTAAACTTCAATCATTATAACTATAGGCTACAATGCTGTCGAATGTGTGACACTATGCAATGAGCGTAACTAAGCCACCACTTCTCCAGGTGCTCAATATTTTCTGTGTGGGAGAGTTTCTTAGACACACAAGCTATAGCAAGAGCAGGGAGGGGGCGGAAAAGTAGGCTAAGTGTCGCTTTCATAGTACTGACATCACTTTTGCGACTGTGTGTAATGTAAATGAATCATAACAGAGTGAACGTTTTCCTACTTGTTTCAGTAGGCTACACACGGTATTGGTCCTACTACTGCGACATGCAAAATGTACAAAAATCTAGGCCTATCGGAAATGCAGCCATATACATTGTCATTTTGCTCACAAGAAAGCAAGTGATGTTGAAGAGAAGCCCCATGAAGACTGGTAGCCCAAGATGCGCTCATTAAAACAGCACACACCGTAACCATCGATTCAGGACCATGGACAGAAGGTTACCGCCAGTCAGCGCGATGAAAGGATAACGTTAGATGCGCTGCCGATTTCAGCACCACCATAGTGTACAGCCAGGACAACAGGAGCACTGCACCAGGGCTCACCTCAGAGCACGACCAAATTCCCTACATTGGTCATTGTCCCTATACCCATCAAATAAAAGCAAAGCTGTATATCTGTCAATAGAAATTACATCCGCAAAAGAAAACAATGACATTAGGAATCACAGATAAATCTAAAATATGCATTGATGTAAAAGCAAAAGCCTAAACGATACTATACAAACATTTGCCAAACAACCAGTAGGCTTACATGAGGGAAAACCAATGAATAAATCATTCTGGCACGGCGGCGAGTGCCATCAAGGTTGTAACTTACCATTTAGACGAGTTGCAGCAGCCTCCTCGATGCAGTGTTGAACCTCAAGAGAAGTTTCTGATTCCATTCTCCTTCCTGGCGAAATGTACTTGTCAGGTCCCCTCTCAAATGGCAGCTGGACAAGCTGGGCTTTTCGTTGACGTAACATGCTCTGTGTTCACTGACTATGTTCTTCAGGGTGGAGAAGGAAGTTTCGCACATTGCTGTAGATGCCCCAAAAATGCTAATCACGTTTCAGTGCCAACAGCACAGTCGTCATTGCTGACGAAGCTCCGCTGTATCTTTGAAGAACCCTGAGTGGGGTCCGTTTGTTGTTGCTGGCTGTGGTTGCGATTTCACTTTGCAAGTCAAAATAAACTCTGATTCCACTGGTTCATTTTCGGTTAGATTCAACAGGTCGTCAGGTCTAGTGGCTGGCGTAACGGAGATGCAGGTGCTTGTTGTGATGTTACCCTCTTGCTGCTTGCGCCTGGCCCTGGCTCTTCTCCATCTTGTTGGTCAGCAGGTGGTGTGGGGGATGGGCGGGTATTACATTTGCTGCTAGGCTCCTCAACCTCGGTGGTCGGTCCTGCAGGCTGTTCGTTGAGCTTGGCATGGCTTTCGACATGGTGGTCCTCAATTATTTTGCTCTTGGCAGTGCCCAGACAGTTTCGGATATCCGTGCTGATCAAAGCTTAGCCAACTAGCTACAATTATTCAGTGCGCTGCTACCAAAACTTAACAAAGCTACTGTAATGGGTGCGTGCTGGTGGCAGGGAAGTCAGGCGCAGGAGAACGAACTTGGTATAAACGGAGTCGATTAATAAGTGCTCACAAAACTCCGAAAACCAAAATATACAAAATAATAAAAGTGGGTACAAAACATGTCGCACACCAGAACATAACTTGCACATAACATACAATCAAACAATCACCAACAAGGACATGAGGGGAAACAGAGGGTTAAATACACAACATGTAATTAATGGGATTGGAACCAGGTGTGAAGGAAGACAAGACAAAACCAATGGAAAATGAAAAATGGATCAGCGATGGCTAGAAGGTCGGTGACGTCGACCGCCGAACACCGCCCGAACAAGGAGAGGGACCAACTTCGGCAGAAGTCGTGACAGCTACTAGCTACTAGCTAGCCTATTATTAACTGTAGCTGTCTGCAAAAGTGAGAGAAAAAAATCCCTGTCTGTGAGCTTCCTAAACAATTTAATGATGGTGGTGGTACCTTATGATTTTGCATGGCTAGGTGCCCAATCAGAATGCATTTGGGGATTTTAAGTATAAAATATTACATCCCCCTCCCTCCCTCACCCCTCCTSAYATAATGAGTTAACATGGCAAAAAGCCTCTGTCCCAGTCAGCGCTACTGGCAGTGCAATATTGGCAAAACCTGGCAGGGTAATTCTTATACCATTTGGTGGGGGCACAAATTCTATCTGGGGTGTCCATGCCTGGCTTTGCCACCCCTTAGACCCGGCCCTGGTCACTCACAAGCAACAATATTTTATGTTAGTAGGATGGTTATGAATGAAAACCACATTTCCTGTTACTAATTTACCACACACTTACTTCTCGCTAAAGGAACAGAAAAAGAACAGGCTGTTCGTTCTATTTGTTACTGAGCAACCTTGTAATCTTTTGCTCTCATCACACATTTACAAAATACAGTCAATTGATCTAGGACTAAAACCAGACTATGTTCATGTAGGAAACAAGTTGAGGTAAACAACAGCAGTTAGCTCTCTGAGCTGAGCAGTGATAGAGTAGTGATAATGTAGTATGTCTCTTACCTGCTGTAGCATTTCCTCAGTGGAGTTGAGTTTGTGGTAGTGCTCCTCCAGAGAGTTCTCCAGGTCTCGGATCTTCTCTCCCTGAGCCTCCACTTGGTCTGTGAGCACGCTCACCTATAGCACACAAAGCCAACCCACACACAGGACACCTTTACTCAGTCACTCACGTTGACAAATACCTCCTCTCTCCTGGTCAGGACTGGAGCAACCCGTATGCTAATGCTGCTAATTCCTCTGACAACACACAGGTAGTTTCACTTGATTCCTCAGCCGGATTGGAACTCTATGTCAACAGCCAATGTGAAATATCATAAAAGGTAACCTACGCTTGCCATGGTTCACTGAACTACAAAAACGGAGCTGAGTAAACTGAGCCCACAACTCTGGCCAGCCCACAATGAAGCAGGTGAAAGGGAAAGCAAGCACCTCTCATTTACCTGCTCCGCCCAATAATGTTTTCAGTCAACAGGCACAAGCCCGTTGGCCAATCAGCAGCGTTTGTCAGAGGGGCTTGAGGAATGTGCTGGCATGTGCGAAAGAAAGGGCTACTGTGGCACAAGGCTGAGATAAAGCTAGTTTTAAGCAGCACACGTTGAGCTAGATAAGACATGACAGAGGCCGAGGAGGAAGAGGGAAAATATAAATATGCAATGTGTAGACTAGATTACAGATGTATAAACTACCAATTACACAGATGTAAAAAAGCATGGAGCGTCCTGACAAATCACTTGAGCCTAYTGTATACAGTATAACCAAATACGAGAGGCATTATCCAGACATGAAATGTACTAGGGGCGTTCTGTTTGACTAAGCTTCTCTGCTACACACAACCAGCCCCCAGCCCCCCTAGCCTGCCCTGGACATTCTAACATCTCTGTGATATACTGCCGTTCCTCTCTCAATTTAACAGCAGAGCCGTGAGGTCACTTGGGCCTGTGGACAGTGGTGTCACATGTCTCTGTCCCCCTAATGCCTTTACACTCACCTGARGTGACCCTGGTGACCCCTGAGGAGGGGCTCTCTCAATTAAATTAAGTTAAATTCAATGGGCTTTATTGGCATGGAAAACACATTGCCAAAGCAAGTGAAATAGATAATAAACAAAAGTGAAATAAACAATACAAAATGTATTGTAAACATTACTCTCACAAAAGTTTCAAAGGAATAGAGACATTTCAAAAATCATAGTACGGCTATGTACAGTGTTATAACAACGTGCAAATTGTTAAAGTACAAAGGGGAAAATAAATAAACATAAATATGGYTTGTATTTAAATAGTGTTATGTTCTTCACTGTGTCTCTAATATGGACATACATTTGGCAGGAGGTTAGGAAGTGCAGCTCAGCTTCCACCTCATTTAGTGGGCAGTGTGAGAACCAGGTCTGCCTATGGCAGCCTCTCTCAATAGCAAGGCTATGCTCACTGAGTCTGTACATAGTCAAAGCTTTCCTTCATTTTGGGTCAGTCACAGTGGTCAGGTATTCTGCCACTGTGTACTCTCTGTTTAGGGCCAAATAGCATCCAGTTTGCTCTGTTTTGTTTGGTTAATTCTTTTCAATGTGTCAAATAATTATATTTTTGTTTTCTCATCATTTGGTTGGGTCTAATTATGTTCCTGTTGCTGTCCTGGGGCTCTGTGGGGTTTGGTTGTGTTTGTGAACAGAGCCCCAGGAACAGCTTGCTTAGGGGACTCTTCTCTAGGTTAATCTATCTGTAGCTGTTGGCTTTGTCATTGAAGGTTTGGAAATCGCTTCCTTTTACGAGGTTGTAGAATTTAACGTCTCTTTTCTGGAATTTGATCATTAGCAGGTATCGGCCGAATTCTGATATGCATGCATTATTTGGTGTTTTACGTTAAGGGTTTTTGCAGAATTCTGCATGCAGAGTCTCAATTTCGTGTTTGTCCCATTTTGTGAATTCTTGGTTGGTGAGCGGACCCCAGACCGTACAACCATAAAGGGCAATGGGTTCTATAACAAATTCAAGTATTTTTAGGCAGATCCTAATTGGGATGTCGAATTTTATGTTCCTTTTGATGGTGTAGAAGGCCCTTCTTGCCTTGTCTCTCAGATCGATCACAGCTTTGTGAAAGTAACCTGTGGTGCTGATGTTTAAGCCGAGGTAGGAATATTTTTTTGTGTGCTCTAGGGCAACGGTGTCTAGATGGAATTCATATTTGTGGTCCTGGAAACTGGACCTTAGTTGGAACACCATTATTTTTGTCTCACTGAGATTTACTGTCAGGGCCTGTCTCTGTCTCTCTCTCTCTCTCTGTTTCGCTCTGTGCTCCCCCTTCACTCGATCTCTCTCTAAAAGCTAAACTATAATCCTGCAAGGATGATGGTGGYGTGACAGATGACAGGAGCACCTTACCTGGAGCACCAGAGACTCTTTGTCCCCCTCTAAGCGAACCAGCCGCTCCTGATAGCTCTCATTGTTCACCGGGGAGCAGAGGTTAACCTGCAACAACACACATGGCAGAGAGGAGTCAGAGAGGTGGAGAGGGGGAAGGAGAGGAGGACAAAGGTTGAAGACTGTCACTGAACAGGCTAAACAATTTAGTATCAACCATTCAATGATTCATCCGCCCTGACCCAATAAAGGAGAAGAAATGAGACAAGTATTGTGTTTAGCAACATCTTCCCATATGGTCTAGAGGTTAGGATTCTTGGTTTTCACTCAGGCGTCCCAGGTTCGACTCCCGGTATGGGTACACACTGTTTCTACTGCACTGTTGTCTAATCTGCATTCAGATACAGTATTGAAGGCTGCAGCCAAAGGCCAACAGCATGCTGGAGGACTGCTCTGTTTCAAACAGAGTTTCTAATATGAGCTAGCTGGTTGAAGAAAAGAATAGTAGACCTGTGTTGACACCCACATTGAAGCTCGGCTGAGAATCTTAACACATTCAACATCACAACAATGTGAAATGTGACCATGTGGCATTGTGGCATTAACATACAAAAACACACCCTTTGACCCCTAACATCAGAAACAAGGATATAATAGTGTTTTCACTGATTTGCATGAAAGAAGACACCTAATTTATACTAATTAGATATAGTGTGTTTTGCGTGAAACCTCAGACCTTTAAGACCAGTGAGATCCCCCTCTACAGAGGAATGCAGTTTTTCCTCTCTCCCTGGCCTCAGTCAGCTGACGTGGAGCATTAGGACGCTTTCTCAACCAACCACTACATCGGTGCAAAGACCCTTGACTTCATACTAGGGCTTAACACTTGTCTTCCTCAGTCCCTGAGAACTTCTCCAGGGATGTCTTAACATCATGCTCTTGACTTAAGCCTGCGAGCTGAGCTTCTCTCTCTCTCTCTCTCTCTCTCTCTCTCTCTCTCTCTCTCTCTCTCTCTTTCTCTGAAAACCCACAGCACCATGTGATCATCTTGGGGACCTATCATAAGGTCTGTCACAGCGGGAAAAAGTAACATGCTGTGACTTGTGAGCAGCGCTGAGCTGGGTTTTGTCTCACTGCACGGCTTCAGATAATCCTGTCTTAAATAGCTGGTCTAGGGGCCACTGCTTCGGATCGCACTGACAGCACACATATATGGAGCAGTTTCTCCGGGGTCATCCGAAAGGGCAGTCCACTCAGAAGGCAGTTTCACAACTGACTTAAGAGGTACAGCATTTCCYTACCCACTCACTGTCCATTATCACATGACCTCTCTGAGACTCAAATGTAGACAGTTAAGAACAAATTCTTATTTACAATGACGGCCTAACCCGGCCAAACCCTAACCCGGACGACGTTGGGCCAATTGTGCGCCGCCCTATGGGACTCCCAATCAGGGCCGGTTGTGATACAGCCTGGAATCGAACCAGGGTCTGTAATGACGCCTCCAGCACTGAGATGCAGTGCCTGCTGGTCATCTATGAACGTCTTGAAGAACAACCTGGCCTAAATGGCCGTACTCTTATAATATCCACCCAGCACAGCCAGAAGAGGACTGGCCACCCCTCGAAGCCTGATTCCTCTCTAGGTTTCTTCCTAGGTTCCTGTCTTTCTATGGAGGTTTTCCTAGCCACTGTGCTTCTACATCTGCATTGCTTGCTCTTTGGGTGTTAAAAAGGGCTTTATAAAATAAATATGATTGATTGAATTTGATTGAGAGGAGAGGTGTGTGTATGTAAGTGCACTTAACTGAATGCTTCTTTATACTGAATATTTCTGTCACGTTCTGACCATAGTTTGCTTTATATGTTACTATGTTTTATGTCTAGGTAGTCTATGTTCTTTTTTTCTATGTTATTGTAATTTCTGTGTCTGTGTTTCACCATACAGAACTGTTTCGGTTGTTTGTTCGTGTTTTTGTTATTTTGTTCTGTGTTCATTTGATTTATTCAAAATCTAATTATGGACACTTACCACGTTGCACATTGGTCTGGTATTTCCTACTCCTCCTCAGACGAAGAGGAGAACCGTTACAATTTCTTTACATCTTAACTTAATACTTACTTTGCCAGGTACCCCATGATTGACGTTGAACATGGTTACATAAAACAATGCACCAAAGCAAAAGCTATACCCAGGTTCCTGCAGTGCTGCTAGATGTCCACGAGATCAAAGGGCTTGGTTACATCACTTCCTGAATCCTGACAAAGTCCATATGGAGTTGTTTAGCAGTGATTAGTCATGATACTGACTGTAAACACAAGCCAAAGCAGAGGAGAGCCAGCCCGTTCTCTGCCACTCAGACAAATGACCACTTCCTCTCCTCTTAGGGGATGTGACGCATGTTACAGAGAACAGGGTTGGTGTACAATACCCACTGGGCACAGGCGTCAATTCAATGTCTATTCCACGTTGGTTCAACCAGTGTGTGCCCAGTGGGTAGGCACCAAACAAAAGAAAATAAACCGAAACAGGGAGGGACTACTTGAACTTGTCCAATAAGAAACACTCATTTTTGCTTTTTGTTGGAAAGCCTGTTACTACAATGTGCACTGATGAATATAACCCAGCTCTCMTTAAACAGAGCACCTAGAGCTGTAGCACATTGTACAGAGACCGAACTCAAAACATTTGCTATGGAAACTATAGAGGCATCTTTCTCAGGCTAGGCCAAGCCACAATGGAATTTCCCTTAACCCCTCTCTTATGCCATGAGCTACATGGCTGTTTGATGCCTCTTGAAGACATATTGTAGGCGGAGAGAGTGAAGGACAAATCCAAAGTGAGCTAAATATTATCCCACTGTCTGAGAATGCATGACGACTGTGTACAGTGCAGTTAGCAAGAGMGGCACCGCCTGCTTTTAATGGCCTTAACAAATGTTTCTGTTGCACTTGAGTTTTACGGTGGACAGTCAGCACAGTTATTGTAGGTACTACTCCTTTCTTTCTATAAAATAATGTTATGAGTGGTTTATTTTGGCTGCATGATGCCCACTTAGGCTGCGGTCAAGTGGTTCCACCTCTTGACGTGCTCTGCATTCTTGACACAACTCCTAGTCACCATTCCACTACCTAATAACTCACAACAACCACGACCTATCTTGTACAAGCCACTAAATTAACTCTCCTGTTGACTGTCACACCAAGCCTGCAAAAACATGTCCTACCTTTACATTTCATTTCAAACCCTGGTATATCTACTTGGGGAAAACCAACCTTACAAAACCCACCTTCTCAAGTCTTCGTCAATGGCAATTTCATGGCATTTTTGATTACACAGCAGAGTGCTGTGATATCACATAATCACAAGATAGCATCATGGAGACAGAGGAACAACAGTGCCAAGGCTCTGTTTGCAAAACACACATCAGCTGGTTTGTGCTGTAATGCCTCTCACCTGATAACACGTTTCCAGRGAACACAACACATGAGCTCACCGGGATACGCAACTAGACTCACATTCAAACTAGTAGAAATGCATCAGGAAAAACTATTACCAGACAGGGCAGCAACATCTCATGGGAATACTGATCTCACGAAGATATGGTCCATTCTCATGTTTGTGCAGTTCATTCTTACAGTTTGCAAAAACCTAGGCACTGAGAAAACCTTCAAGAAACATGAGAGGTATGTTCCGCCAGAGAAAAACAGCCAACATACGAGGCACATGCACTCACCTTCTTAAGCCAAGTGAAATGCTTATAAAAGTCAATATCACTTTCCATGTTGTCGGCCCATTGCTGCCTGAGATTCTTTTGGGTTCTTGAGTTGCTTATCCTGGCAGTGGAGTGACTAGTGCTGTGGTGCTCTAGAGAGCTGCAGCCTGGAGAGGAGAGGCTCTAGCTGGCCCTCTATGTGCTGCCTGGTGCTCTGCTGCGCTGTGATAGGTTTTATTACCCAGATCCAGCTTCCTGAGTCAGGCTGCAGACTGCAGCCGCACAGCTCCCCTCCTCACTCCCCTCCTTGACGTGGTGAGACAACCGTCCAAATCTTCCCGCCGAGAGAGAGCGAGAGAGAAATCGAAATGGAGAGTGAGAAAGAGACGTCTGCTGCAGCAGCCAGTCACCTCAGCATCTGCTGTGACAGACTGAGGACCCAGACAGCCCAAAGAGAGCAACAGGCTCTGTCAGCCGAGACACAGACCATGCCAACTCTCAACTCTCTTTCTCTCTATTTTCCCCTCGCTCTCCTCAACGGTATTGCCCTTTCTCTCTTTTCCTCTCTGCTCGCTCTTTCCTCGATGGTCTCTCCTAAACGGTCACTCCCTCCCTTTTTCTCTCCTCTTATTAACTTAAAGTCACAATGCAAGCCTGAACTAAACAAGACTGTGGCTTAAGATGAGAGGGAGCAGCATTAAAGACGCATACACACCTCTCTCTCTCTCTCTCTCTCTCTCGCTCTTCTCTCTCCTTATCTCTTTAGACTAATCAATGCAGCAACAGCCCTCCTACCATTAGCCTTAGGTCCGACTGGAACTCATTATCTGGACCCCCCCATTTCCTGTGTATGGGATCCTTCTCTAAAACAAACTCATCCCCCTCCTCACTGAACCATTTGGCTGCCTCTGACAGTTTTCATGTACACACTTCAAAGAGCACAGTCAGAGACAGAAAAACACAGGGGGGGTGACATGTATGTAGGGAATGCTGCAACTTGTCTCTTCTTCGCAGAGTGTAATTAATCATGGGTTACAGCCAGTGAGGCTCAGACTCAGACTGTTTGTAAACTCGGTGTCAGACAGATGGTGCTCCTTGCAGAGCTTGACTGAGTAAAGTAAGTAAAAAAGTGAATTAGACTTAGAGCACAGTGAGATTGTGATGCACGTTGCCTTTAATGTATTTCGTGATCCTATGTCTTAACACCCTACAGTTTTGTTAACATTGTCCAGATCACTCCTTCTCTCCTCTCTTTTCTCCCTTAGTCACAGGGATGGATGGGGCATCAGAGACATTTGCACATGGGTCATTCCACTATGTAGGTGCCTTTTGAATAGTGTAACTTTTTATTTCAGCTTATTTTAATATTCTGTCTATGGAAGCCCTAAAGCCCAAGGCCCCCCAAAAAAGTAGATTGTTGGAATGATCTTTTTCGAATGACTTAGTGTCTCATTTGAGCGACTTAGTAAAAAAAGAAAACATTTATACTAGAATTTAAAAAAAACTTTTACTTAGTCGTTCAAACGAGATACTAACTCATTCGAACAGGATACTAAGTCTTTTGAACAGCTCATTATTAGGGATGTAACGATTCACCGATACGCATCGGTCCCCGATTCAAATGTTTAAGATACAAGTGCATTGGGCCGCGGACCCCAAACCAATCCAATTGTAGCAGGTCCCAAAAAATCTATTCAAACGTTACGAATCGGCAGTTCACAAAAATGTTTTGCTCATATTACATTATTTCTACTTTCCGAAAATACCTCATCTTTTGTGACAACTGATGCGTCCTCTGCTTCATTGAACTGCATGTAACTGTGTTGACGGTCATCGATCGACAAGTCATTTTGCCGAACAACCCCAGGCAATATCAGTAGCCTAGTCAAACTGCACATTGCACCCAGGTTTGCGCACTGTGCTCAGCTTTGTGCGCTGACCAACGCGAGGTAGGCAGCCTGTTCCTGATCTTGTACATCTGGCACCTTTAGCATTCAAATGCTAAAATGGCTTGCGTAATATTAGGCTTTATTAGTTGAGTGACAACATATGTCATTTGCTAGATTAATGTTATCTATGCYCTGTTGAAAATTGTGTTTTACCGGAATAAAATGAAGCTACCATAGACAGAACTCTCATCTGGCTATAGCTGCTGATCGGGGTTTACAATAGATTTTATTTTGATTGTTCATGGTTCACCATCAGCAATAGTTTTGGTAGTTTTGCTTTAAACAATCAGTGTACAATATATGGTCATTTTGAAATACACAGGGTCAAGTTGATAATGTCTTAACGAGGACAGGAATTACTTTTGCGAGGTAAACTGCATGGCCGTAGGGAAAGGAGAAGATCACACCGTAAACTTCTAAACGGTCAAAACCATTTGATTTTGAAAAGGGGGTGAAATCCAAAGTTGTGCTATGTATTCATTGGCTAAGTCATATCTCATTTGTAAACAATAAATATTGATATATTACAAGCTCAAACACATCATCTGCAAAAATTACAAGTTAATCAGTGGGTGATGGTGATTTCAGAACCAAAGTGGGGGGTCAAAAATCATAGGCTACATTGAAAACTTTTCAAACTAAAACGTATCGTACCTGCATTGTGTCAGAGCCCATGTATCTAGATACTGTACGTAATGAATCGTCTTGAAAGGGAAAGATGCACATCCCTAATTATCTTGTTCAAACGACTCAATTTTTATTTAGTCTAATTAGGCCTCATTTGTTGGAGCACCAGTTGTGCTTGTCAGGCTAGGCATGCTAGGCTAATATGAGGTGAGGATCAGCTAGATGAGCCGGACAAACTACTCTCTTCGATGAAAGTCCAAGCACACTCCCAGTGTTTCCCCAGTTTAAGAATCGACACATTTGTGCATCTCCAGTCAGAACCGAACCTGCCCAAACGTTTTCCCCCTGGTGCATTTTCCAGCTGGCGTTTGCATTGCCTTCATTGTTGTTTTCCTTACTAATCATTACTTTGGACATGTGTGTGTTACTATCAAAGTACAGTACCAGTCAAAAGTTTGGACACACCTACTCATTCAAGGGTTTTTCAAAATGTTTACTATTTTCTACATTGTAAAATAATAGTGAAGACATCAAAACTATGAAATAACACACATGGAATCATGAAGTGACCAAAAAAGTGTAAAAAATCAAAATATGAAGTAGACACCTGTAATGCATTTCAATTAACAGGTGTGCCTTGTTAAAAGTAAATTTGTGGAATTTCTTATGCGTTTGAGCCAATCAGTTGTGTTGTGACAAGGTAGGGGTGGTATACAGAAGATAGCCCTATTTGGTAAAAGACCAAGTCCATATTATGGCAAGAACAGCTCAAATAAGCAAAGAGAAACGACAGTCCAGTATTACCTTAAGACATGAAGGTCAGTCAATACAGAAKATTTGAAAGTTTCTTCAAGTGCAGTAGCAAAAACCATCAAGCGCTATGATGAAACTGGCTCTCATGAGAACCGCCACAGGATCCTGAGTTACCTCTGCTGCAGAGGATAAGTTCAATAGAGTTACCAGCCTCAGAAATTGCAGCCCAAATAAATGCTTCACAGAGTTCAAGTAACACACACATCTCAACATCAACTGTTCAGAGGAGACTGTGTGAATCAGGCCTTCATGGTCGAATTGCTGCAAACTACTAAAGGACACCAATTAGAAGAAAAGACTTGCTTGGGCCAAGAAACACGAGCAATGGACATTAGACCGGTGGAATATAATGGTTTTTCTATTCCAAGAAAAACAAAAAWGCATTTCTTACTGTAGCCGATGTACTATAGGCCTAAGGGTTTCCGTTAGGAAGATATGGCACTGTACAACGTGTTTCTATTCCGAGAAAACGAAAATGCATCTGATACTGTAGCTGTTTTAGCATAACATACTTATTGGCATAAAGGCCTACAGTGGTTCATCCTTTAAAAGTTGCAGCGTACTGCTGCGCAGTTTGCATGGTGCCGCAGAATTCTATGGCACATTGTTTAAGTGTGAGCCACTGGTACCATTAATGCTAGTTAGTGCTAGTTTGACCACCAGAGGGCATATTTGAGAAGCATTTGATAGCCTTCAATAGTGGCTGTACTAGAGAATTTAAAACCTTTTTTAGTAAGAGCATAGTATATGGGACTGATTTTAATAAATTTTGCGAAATGAAAATATGGCGCTGTACAATGTGACGGTCGGCAGTAGGTGTCACGACTTCCACCGAAGGTGGCTCCTCTCCCTGTTCGGGCGTTGCTCGGCGGTCGTCGTCGCTGGCCTACTAGCTGACACCGATCCATTTTTCCTTTTTGTTTGTGTCTGTCTGTTTTGTTTACACCTGTGTCCTATTAGTTAATTTCGGTGGGTTTATTAACCTCCACTGCCTGCTAGTCTTTGTGCGGGATTATTTGCTGTGTTTGCTTTATAAGGGGTGTGTGTTTGCGCCACAAGGTTTTGTTTCTCACTGTCGTTGTACCGTTGTTAATGTTTAGGAGTAGAGGTTTCTCCTCGATGTGTTCAGTGAGCTCCCCTATGTGTGGTGACTTCGTTGGGATGTGTTTCCCCACCTGTTGATGTGGTATTGGGACTTAATAATAAACGTCTGTGCCACTGGAACTTCCTGCTCTCCTGCTCCTGACTCCTGCACCTACCTCTCCTTAAGAGGCACGTAACAGTAAGTTACAGTACTTAGCTATTTAGCTAAAGAATCCCCGTGTTGTGCGGGCATGCGGGAGACCGGGGTTCAATTCACAGACGGGGAGGAAGGAGTAGCCTGTCCTTGTGAATAAGAGTTTGTTCTTAACTGACTTGCCTAGTCAAATAAAGATTACACTAAGAGCATAATATTTCTACACCATAATTGTAGTCTAACCAATACCCAAACGGAGATTCAGTCAAAAATAAAATCTCATTGATTTATCAAGACCAGTCCCCATGCTTGTCTCAGAGCAGCGCAAAACGGTGCTAAAATAGGCTATTGCTTCAAATCCTATTGCTTCTAACTTCAAAATGCTCTTTAAATAAATAAGACCTACACCACTTTTAACAGCACATTACTCAACACTAGTGAGACTCATGTCGCCTACGGTTAGGCCTACAGTATATAAAAAAATATATATAGTATATAAAAAAAATACTCTCCCACCATTAATTACATATAGAGGAAGGATGATTCTAAATTAAAACCGAAAGCCGCCTAATGGGTCTCGGGGTGCGTCGCACGGGTATCTGTAGCAACGCATTTTGGGCTATTATAATACGGTACATGGTGTCCAGGTCAGGATAACCAAAATATTTCTTTATTAAAGACTATCAGAAATAATGTTGTTATTAAAATATTTTGATCCAAATCCAAGAATGAGTGAGTCACTCAGCTTTAGGTTGCAGGCTATATGACTCTGCATCAACTTGATTATACAGTTGAAGTCGAAGTTTACATACACTTAGCCAAGTACATTTAAACTCAGTTTTCACAATTCTGACATTTAAAATTCCCTGTCTTAGGTCAGTTAGATCACCACTTTATTTAATAATGTGAAATGTCAGAATAATAGTAGAGAGAATTTATTTCAACTTTTATTCTTTCATCACATTCCAGGAGTCAAAGTTTACATACACTCAATTAGTACTTGGTAGCAATGCCTATAAATGTTTAACTTGGTCAAATGTATCGGGTAGCCTTCCACAAGCTCCCACAATAATGGGGTGAATTTGGCCCATTCCTTCTGACAGAGGCTGTGAACTGAATCAGGTTTGTGCCTCCTTGCTCGCACATGCTTTTCATTTACCACACATTTCTATAGGACTGAGTCAGCTTTTGAGCCACTCCAATACCTTGACTTTGTTGTCCTTAAGCCATTTTCCACAACTTTGGAGTATGCTTGGGATCATGTCCATTTGGAAGACCCATTTCACCAAGCTTAACTTCTGCTGATTTCTGAGATGTTGCTTCAATATATCCACATAACTTTCCATCCTCATGATGCCATCTATTTTGTGAAGTGCACCAGTCCCTCCTGCAGCAAAGCACCCCCACAACATGATGCTGCTACCCCCGTGATTCACAGTTGGGATGGTGTTCTTTGGCTTGCAAGCCGCCCCCTTTTTCCTCCAAACATAACGATGGTCATTATGGCCAAACAGTTCTATTTTTGTTTCATCAGACCAGAGGACATTTCTCCAAAAAGTACGATCTTTGTCCCCAAGTGCAGTTGCAAACCGTAGACTGGCTTTTTTATGGTGGTTTTGGAGCAGTGGCTTCTGAAAGGCTGAGCGGCCTTTCAGGTTATGTCAATATAGGACTCGTTTTACTGTGGATATAGATACCTTTGTACCTGTTTCCTCCAGCACCTTCACAAGGTCCTTTGCTGTTGTTCTGTGATTGATTTGAACTTTTCGCACCAAAGTACGTTTATCTCTAGTATACAAAACGTGTCCCCTTCCTGAGCGATATGACGGCTGCATGGTCCCATGGTGTTTATACTTGCGTGCTATTGTTTGTACAGATGAACGTGGTACCTTCAGGAGTTTGGAAATTGCTCCCAAGGATGAACCAGACTTGTGGAGGTCTACAATTTTGTTTCTGAGGTCTTGACTGATTTCTTTAGATTTTCCCATGATGTCAAGCACTGTGATACAAGGTAGGCCTTGAAATAGACCCACAGGTACACCTCCAATTGACTCAAATGATGTCAAATTGCCTATCAGAAGCTTCTAAAGCCATGACATCATTTTCTGGAATTTTCCAAGCTGTTTAAAGGCACAGTCAACATAGTGTATGTAAACTTCTGACCCACTGGAATTGTGATACAGTGAATTATATGTGAAATAATCTGTCTGTAAACAATTGTTGGAAAATTACTAGTGTCATGCACAAAGTAGATGTTCTAACCGACTTGCCAAAACTATAGTTTGTTAACAAGAAATTTGTGAAGTGGTTGAAAAACGAGTTTTAATGACTCCAACCTATGTGTATGTAAACTTCCAACTTCAACTGTATATAACGATATTTTGGAGGTTTTTTCGTAATATTTATTTTATTTTAAAGTGAGCGATTGTAATCTGAATAAAGGCCAAAATAATATTTGTAAAGGCCAAAACATTTATTTCTGTTTTTTGAGGGAGAGAAACGCTGGGCCAATTGTGCGCCGCCCTATGGGACTCCCAATCATGGTCTGATGTGATACAAAATAATACTTTTTGTGGTATTATTTGTTTTGTCTTTTCTGGTGCATTAAACTGAAATTGCAACCAATCACGGCCGGTTGTGATACAGCCAACCTAACTTAGAAATATATATTGACGATAGAATTCTCCCCCTACCCTCCTTCTAGACAAGTCTATTGTCCAGTTATCTGCTAATAGCCATAATGAAGCTGTACAACATGCCTGTGTGTGTTTGAAAGAGTATTTTCCAGTAAGCAACATTTTGTTTACCTTCATTAGACAATTATTTTTGCAAATGCAAATTAATTACTTAAAAGTCATACAATGTGATTTTCTGGATTTTTGTTTTAGATTCCGTCTCTCACAGTTGAAGTGTGACAGACCTCTACATGCTTTGTAAGTAGGATACACTGCCGATTTTGCAGGTTATCCCCACTGTAAGTATGGTTCTCCCCACTGTAAGTATGGTTCTCAATCAGAGACAACGATAGACAGCTGCCTCTGATTGAGAACCACACCCGGGCCAAACACAAAGAAATACAAAACATAGAAAATGAACATAGAATGCCCACCCAAATCACACCCTAACCAAACCAAAATAGAGACATAAAAAGCTCTCTACGCTCAGTGCGTCACAATTTCTCAAGCAAGAATTTTGTTATGACTGTCTGGGAGTGGTCTGAGTGGGGAAGGGAAAACTGAAAACTTGGTGTTATTGACAGAGATTATTGGAACTCTCTTTCTTATTGGTCCATTAACAAATGTCCCCCCTGCTGATATCACCAGGCAGGCCAAAACTCCATCCCACCAAAACCTGAACAAATTTCAGTCTGTCTTTTCAGACAGCTCTTACACTAAAAGGGCATTATCATAATTTAACAGTATTATTCCAACCTCATAATGTGGAAATATACACAGAGTGTACCAATCATTAGGAACACCTGCTCTTTCCATGACAGACTGATCAGGTGAATCCAGGAGAAAGCTATGATCCCTTATTGATGTTGCATGTTAAATCCACTTCAATAAGTGTAGATGAATGGGAGGAGACAGGTTAAAGAAGGATTTTAAAGCCTTGAGACAATTGAGACATGGCTTGTGCATGTGTGCCATTCAGAGGGTAAATGGGCAAGACAAAATATTTAAGTGCCTTTGAATGGGGTATGGTAGTAGGTGCCAGGTGCACCGGTTTGAGTGTGTCATGAACTGCAATGCTGCTGGGTTTTTCACGCTCAACAGTTTCCCGTGTGTATCAAGAATTGTCTACCACCCAAAGGACATTCAGCCAACTGTAGGAAGCATTGGAGTTAACATGGCCCAGCATCCCTGTGGTACGCTTTCGACACCTTGTAGTCCATGCCCCGATGAATTGAGGCTGTTCTGAGGGCAAAACAGGTCGCAACTAGGGCTGTTGCGGTCATGAAATTGTCAGACAGTTATTGTCATGTAAAAGACTGCCGGTCTCATGATAATTGACTGTTAATTAACAAACACGTTTAGCATCTCCAGGCCGCTGATGTTCGTCTTTGGAACATCTACATTTTAAAAAAGTCTAACAAATAAATGTTATATACGCCATCACAATAAATCCATGATTTATTTTAGTCGGGTCTAAAAAACATTATGATATGAAGAAAATGTATTTCAGAAGAACAGAATATGACTTGGCCTACTGTTAGCTGGCTGTGCTTCATGCCATAGGATGTAGGCTTGTTCATTTAGCTGACAAGATATGCTAATAAGTCCCGTGCCATAATTTTTATATTATATGAATTGATAGTAAGAAGAATATAATTGAACTCAGCGGAATAAAATCTAAATGATATTTTTCCCATTCTGGAGCGAGTGCGCATACGAAGTAGCTATGTTGAGCGTAAAAGTGAGTTTGAAGCAGATCCTTTGCGCTAGATTTAGAGTCATTTGCCAACTTTAGTTGTGAATGATACAAACCTTTCTTAGAATTTCTTAGAAATCAACACATGTATGAGCTGCATGATGTGACTATAGGCTATTGATGATTTGAGAAAGTTGCAAAAAAAGCTTGTGCTCTGTTCCTTGCCTCAGGCTGCACAGCTGTTCTTTCATCAAGTGATCATATCTTCACCCCTAAGACTATTCTCCAATTGAATCTTTACTAATATTTCAAATTAGTTTGGATTTGGAATGGCCCATTATCAATGGGCAGGAACAGTGGGCAGGAACAGGGGCAGGGGAAAAATACATGTCCTCAGTATGCACTCGAAAAGCGAATGGAGGCCGGTCCATTTTTCAATGATGCCTGAAAGGCTACTTTGATTTTATAGCTGAGCTTAATATGAGCAGCTGAGAAATAAATATAACAACACTTATTTCACTCCATGCATCAACCACTATTTGAGGAGGATATACCGCCCAAACTCTGTATACCATGGCCTCTCCAACCCTAACCCCGGAGCTACCCAGTGCTTCATTTGGGAAACCACGTGAAATCTGTTCGGGAACATCGTTAGTAACATTTCACTAAACAGTTGACAGCCCTTCTGCACGCTCGAAAAAGGAATAAAGGGAGAGAGATGYAAACACTTGGTAGTGAGAAATTCTCTATAGCTAAAGGTAATGTGCCACCCAATTAATTATGAAAATATTTWAAAAAATCCCTATTACTAGGTTATTCAAAATCCAATACAAATTCACTATAATTATAGGCTACCTGTAAGCCGGCCTGCACAATCAATGAACCATCAGCATCGCCTAGGGCTCTCTCCCAGAATCAGGGATAGACATTTTGCATAAGGTAACCAGTCCACCCAGTATGCATAATAATACAGTCCACACTCAAAGGCCATTACTAAAATGTGTTTAATTTTGGATTATTGGCTAGACCAATGATGCACCGAAGACATCTTAAATCAGTTTTGTTTTATGTTTTTCTGCTATGGGTAATATGCAGTAGGCTATGTTTTGTATAACTGCACAATCAGAATTTTAATTCAGGGGGGGTTCGGGCTTGGGCTTGGGCTCATAAGCGTATGCATAAGCTCTGCATTGATGTCAGAGTGGTTAGAGGGACGATAGAGCCCTGAGTACCAGACCATTAGCGGCCTGATGATCGTTAGCAAGTTGTGTACTACCAAAGCATGTCCAGAGTGCATACATCAAATCAAATCAAGTTTATTTTATATAGCCCTTCGTACATCAGCTAATATCTCGAAGTGCTGTACAGAAACCCAGCCTAAAACCCCAAACAGCAAGCAATGCAGGTGTAGCAGCACGGTGGCTAGGAAAAACTCCCTAGAAAGGCCAAAACCTAGGAAGAAACCTAGAGAGGAACCAGGCTATGAGGGGTGGCCAGTCCTCTTCTGGCTGTGCCGGGTGGAGATTATAACAGAACTATGCCAAGATGTTCAAAATATTCATAAGTGACAAGCATGGTCAAATAATAATCATGAATAATTTTCAGTTGGCTTTTCATAGCCGATCATTAACATAACAGGAGATTACCGTTATGCATGTCGGTGAAGCGACATGTATGGTCAGCCCTACATGCAACTCAATATTAGGAAGGTGTTCCTAATGTTTTGTACACTCAGTGTATATATAAAATACAGGAAAATCACATTGACTGCACTGGCTCTTTAGAACATTTCTAGTTTATCTATAGATGGTTGAAAGGAACGACGTGTTATGCCCGATCCGCTCAGTTTCGCATCACAAAACAACAGAAAATGGCCCATATGAGTAGAACCAGCTCACCTGTTTTTACACTATGATTTGACTATTAGATGTTCAATGTTTCTTTAAAAAAATAAAAAAAAAAGGGAGGGAGGGAGGAAGGCTTCACCATATTAAAACAAGTGTTCAGTTACCGTAACAGGGTTGACCTTAAAATGAGGATCAGGTTGTTTGTTTTTTTACCTTAAAAATGAATCACTAATCACAGGAAATAAATACTTATCTTCAGAAATGACTTTGAATAACTAGGGCTTTACAACAGGGCTCAAAACTGTGACCAAAACACTCGCTTTTGCGACCCTTGACTTGGCAGTGCACTTTTGATTTATGATTTATTCAAACTGTATTGTGCAATTGACCAAAAATGTACCATCTGAAAGTATCTGCCTGTCCCTGTTTCACTGTCGGCTGCTGTGTGAGCGAGCCACTCTCTCTCTCCCTACTGTGCGCATGGAGGAGTGGTGCATTCTAATAAGCACAACCAAATGACTGTTGCTCAAAATGCAATTGCGGGAAAAATACAGTTTTCAAAGCAACTACTGTCACAGCTTTCTGTGAGTATATAATTTATTTCTCTCAACACTGAGTTCATGGCACCACTTTACCACCGGAGTAGTAGTTTCTATGTGATCTATATTAAAAGGCATTTAATTTACTATAATATGCTTATACAATTCAATATTTGTGCCCAATTTCTACTTGCAGCAGTTTTTTTWAAATCTCAATGTCAAAACATTCTGTGTAACAATTTAATATGATTGTTTTCAATCAAAATGGTCAAAAAGAAACAGAAAAAGCTTCTTTGTAAAAGCAATTTCTCAAGCAAGAATTTTGCTAGGACTGTCTGGGAGTGGTCTGAGTGGGGAAAACGTAAAACTAGCTGTTAGGTTTGGAACGGTCTTTCTTYTTGGTCTATTCACTAATTTACCACCTAGCGATGTCACCAGGCAAGCCAAAACTCCATCCCACCAAAACAGGCTGAAGTTTCAAGTTTCACATTAAAAGATCATTATCATKATTTTCACAATTTCACAGTATTATTTCAACCTCATATTTTGGAATTATATATAAAACACAGGTAAATCATGTTTTTGATTGGGACGCAAAAGGCACTCATTTCGTGGAATGACCCACATGATATGTCCTCTCCTGAACCAGGAGAGGCTCAAAGACAGCCAAGAATGCATATATATATTTTTGTCATTTTTTATATTTTTTGGAGCTAAAGCACCTGGTATTCCCAGGCGGTCTATCGTCCCAGTACTAACCAGGCCCGACCTTGAACTGGCGTGTTCAGGGTGGTCATCTCTGCAACTCCTCAATTGGCTCGGGAGAGGCAAAGGTCGAGTCATGCGTCCTCCGAAACATGACCCGCCTGGCCACCTACYTCTTATCACACTACTCGCTTAACCCGGATGTCAGCCGCACCAATGTGTCAGAGGAAAGACTGTTCGACTAACGACCAGAGTCAGCTTGCAGGCTCCCGGTCCGGTTGCAAGGAGTCACTGGAGCACGATGAGCCAAGGAAAGCCCCACCGGCTTAACCCTCCCCTACCCCAGACAGCCCCACATGCACTGTCCTATGGAACTCCCTGTCACGGCCAGATGTGGCACAGCTTGGGATCGAACCCTAGGCTGTAGTGGTGCCTCAGCACTGCGGTGCAGTTCTTTTGACCTCTGCGCCACCCAGGAGCACAAGAATGCATACATATCATGAGGGATACAAATCATGCAAACGTCTTCAGGCTCAACAAGAAAAGAGATTTGGTAATCCATCTTGAGTGCATGTGCTCTGATCATATTCCCAGCCCTGCTTTGGAACTGGAACAAGGAAGCAGAGTGCTACAGTGACTCCATTGCTACTCACTGCTTTCAGGGCTTGAAGGGGCTAACTGTGCACTCTGTCCTGCACCTGGCTATGTTGACTGCTGAGTTGGACAATCACCAGGATAACTCTTTCTTTCTTTCTCCCTCCCTCCCTCTCCCCCTCCATCTCTCTTTCAAACAATCCCTCCTTGTATAAGTCAAGGCAACAACTTTCCCTTTAAGGCAACATCTCCAGCCTCGTGCTTCTTCTGCGCCAGACTTGACCCCTGTCTTACTGTCTGACATTCTCCGATCGACAGACAATAGCTTCAGGTCAGCGATAGCGAGCATCACAGGGTCTCTCTTCTTCCTGCCAATAACATACGGAGGGAGCTTTATCCTATTTCCTCTGTGGATGGGCTCAGTTCCTCAGAGAGCAGTGTATGGGGTTTAATTGAGGAGTGTGTGTGTTTAAGTAAAGTGGGGGGGGTCTCAGTAGAGACACTGTATAGCGTGTGAGACCCCTGCTGAATAGAAAGAGCATTAGCCTCTCCGACTCCGAGAGAGGGGAAAAAAAGAGCCTTTCATTGGCCCCTTAGCCCCGCCAACAGGTTGTTTACTGCAGCCTCGGCCAATGACAAGACATTTTATTCCATAACAACGTCAAATGTTCACGTCAACATTCGGCCACAATGAACAAAGCACTGGCTCACAGTAGCAGTATCATCATGCGCTTGTCATTTCCTAAATATGATCCAAATATGTATGTAAAGTGCCTGCATACCCTCGTAAACCTGGTCATGATATTCACAGACAGCCAACAATAAAAACAAAAAACTAAGAAACAAGCGTGACATTCACAGAAAAATATATAGGCTAAGAGTTCGATGTGCTGCTCCAGCTGAACAGTGAACACATGAAGAATTGATTCGGACTTACCCCCTAACACCCCAGAGCGCTTCAGCTGTGCTTGAGGTGACCAGACAGACAACATACAGAGCTAACAGAGGGAAAGTGGAGTGAGAAGAGAGAGGGAAAAAGTGAGTGTGGAGAGTAGGAGGCAAAGAAGAGAGGGGTGATTAGAAAGAGGGAGAGTGGAGAGTTTGTGAGTAATGCAGAAAGAGGGGACAAGGCAGGAAGTTGAGTTCAGCCCTATTAGGAGTCTCTGAGGAACACGTTGAGTCTTTTAAACATGGCCAGCCTTAGTCCCAGACACAGCCATGCTAAGACCTAACAGCACCCAGGAATAGTTGTAGGTCTGTCTAACACTCATACACAGCAGCTGCTGCTGCAATGAATCTCTCCTTCAATGTTATACAAAGAGAAAAAAAAAGAAGAGAATTGAGAACCTGCCTCAATTGGAAGTAAATAAGAAGTTGAAATGTTCCACGTAATATTATTCATCCTACTGACCCAAGATGGCTTGTAAACATCTGTGATAACATTCTGAGCAAATAATGAATGATGCTCATCTATATTATCTGTTTATAGCCTATATATAAATATATGTTGTTAGACAAAGGAAGATGACGATGGTTGCTAAAGATGGTTGGCGACGGTAATGGTTGTTTTATATGGTTGGCATAAGTAACGACTACTTGAGATGGTTGGCATAAGTAACGGTTGCTTGAGATCGTTGGCAAAAGTAATGGCAAAAATACAGCATTTCCATAGACCCAGGTGTGCTTCCTGCTACTCACCGAGACCCTTTCTGAGCACCTGTCCATGTCCAGCCAGTCCATGAGCATGTGAGCGGTGCTGCTGGGGACCTGGGCCCTCAGGGTGTCCCTCTCCTCCTCTCTGGGCTGCAGCTCCAGGGCCAGCCTCAGGTCCTCAACCAGCTGCAGCACCTGCAGGGGTCCCGTGCTGCCCGGGGAGCCCAGCTCAAACAGGCCGTTGGTGTACTCAGCTGCAGCTTTGGAGCCTGCCAGGGACAAAGGACAAAGAGTCATTATAGTGGACAAGATAATACATATCAGCACATATACATATCGCAGTATCAGACCCACTCAGCTCCCTACTACACGTCCAACCTACAGGAGGGTAGCTCTCCAGGAACAGGGTCTGAGAGCCCTAGGTAAGAGCAATAAGTGTACAGTGTGGCGCCTGAAAGAAGAGATTTTACGTTTGGTAGCTAATCCCAGATTACGGAGAGAGGATCAGAGCAGCAGTGTATTATCATGACATCTTAATGCTCCAATACGCTTCCTTTTTCCCTATTAGCCTACTTTACACTAGCATCAGATCGAGGCAGAACATGCAAACACATTTCCTTTGTTTTGCCCTTATGGAACTAGAGATGATGTGACCTAAAGGACAGGTCAGGACATTTTACATTTTACATTTACATTGATAAGACCACGGTGAAGTACTATAGCTGATTAAGACCAGGGAATGCCTATGTGCCCTAGAGGTCTGTGGGTATCTAAAACAATATGAAAATGGCCTCACCACTCCTATGATACTGGGGTGGGCCATGAGGTCACATGGGCCTGTGGATAGAGTTGTCACGTGTTTCTGTCCCCCTAATGCCTTCACACTCAACTGGCTGATGTATCATGACATCATAATGATGTTTCTTCCTATTGTTATGTTAGCAGAAAAGTGAAGTAAAGTTGTTGTTTTTTTATAAAAAATAAAAAAATCTGGTGGTCTTGGCAGTACTAACCTGATCCCAGATCTGTTTGTGTTTGCTTGCCCACTCCTATGGTCAATGTCATAACATGTAGCACAAACAGATCTGGGACTAGTCCATATCTATGTATACAAAGAGCCGTACTTTCGCTGATGAAAAAACATGCAGCGAAACTATGGTACATTGAGTGCATGCTATGGTTGGCTTGACATTTGAGGACGACGTAGAAAAGAAAACCCTAGATTTTCCATAAATATGCCTGTGCCTGCCTGAGGGTCAGTGGGGATACAAACATAGAGGAATGGATTATATACTCATGCTCAACTGCATCTCTTTTACAAATATCAGTATCTCAATCAGTATCTCAAAATATGATGATTGGGATTCCTCGCAGTAATTACATTTTGATTCAATTCTATTTGTAGTTCGTGACACACCAAGGCTACATAGTGAAGTTCAATACAACTTGACTTCTAATTGACCATATCTTACTGTGAATAGCAATGCTTAGTTGGTGAACATATTGTTTCACCTTGACAACTTGGCACAAGCATATCTAGTAGACTCAGCTTTATATCAGATCACAAGCCTGTTACAAACAGTTTGGTCAATAAAACCGCTTAAACAAGTTAACACCCAGCTCAGTTAAACAGTAGTTGTAGTTTCGTACGTTCTTCTCTTTGTCTGAGCATAGTTTTGAAGTTGGTTGAGGTTTCCAAAATACTTTTCAAATAACTAATTCATATTATCTAGTATCGATTGACAATAATGAAAAACATAAAGAAACAAATTATTAAATTTAAGATAATAATTACTGTATCGCTCATCTCATTCAGAATGTCCCAGCAATAACCATAGGTGGCATATTTTCAAGCCCACCACCACTGCAGACAACTCATTACCTGAATATTATACCTTAATGTCAAGTGCCTTTCAGAGATGTTGCCACGTATACTGTAAACAAAAAAATATTCCTAAGTATTTCTAATACTCAAATGTAATTCAGAACAGTATCTCAAAATTTGATGATGATTCCTCCGCAGTAATTACATTTTGATAAATTCTATTTGTAGTTCGTGACACACCAAGGCACATAGTAAAGATACACTGACGTCTAATTGACCATATCTTACTGTGGTAATAGCAATGCTTAGTTGGTGAACATATTGTTTTCACCTTGACAACTTGGTCAGTCAAGCATATTGAACCTGATTTCTTGTCATGGTGGATTGAGAGGAAAGGGGAGGACCAGTGGCATGATATTCAAATATTAGACAAGATGTATTTAGATTTACACAATAACACACACTGCTGTGATATTCCCGAACACACAGGAAGTGACTCCATGATGAATCCTGTGGTTGTCAGTGTTGCAGGCCTTTCTCTCTCTTCACAGAGTCTGATTGTAGCGAGTTGTCTTGCTGATCCTTTCGGCAACAAACTGGCATGTTGATCTCCACCCCCCACGCTCTAATTTGTTGACTGACTGCATTAAACATTTATCCTCTATTAGTTAAATCATGTTGGCAATAGCTGAGCTTGCTGCAGGGAATGTGACCCCGAGCCACACTCCCTACAAAGTATTGTCCCTAATTTAACAGACACACACACACACACACACACACACACACACACACACACACACACACAGCATCACAGCACACACACACACACACACACACACACACACACACACACACACTCGCACGGGTACACACGCAGTGGCTTTCCAAAAGCTTGGCAGTCGGCTAAGTAGCCGATAACAGACTCATTGTAAGCCGGCTACTTTTTCTACTTCATATATTAACCAGACTTCTTTTCATTTCAAAGTTTACATTCGCTAGACAGAAAAGTCTATATATACTTCTCCCGCGAGAACGAATGATATGCATCTTTTAGCGATCTATTGATAGGACAGGCGCCTGTCAGTCACAAAGGAAATGATGACAGGGAAACTGGTGGTGTGCCAATCTGCTGTCTGTCCCGCCTCTCGGTAGGCCTACCTGCGTTATTTTTGTACGCTGTGGTTGGCTGCAGTGAAATTTATTTTCACGGAGGAGGGAGATGCTTCTTAATTGTCTACTGTGAGTGAATTTACACATCCCCGTGTGAATGTTTCCCCTCTAATTTTTCCAGCAGCAGCGGCAAAGTTAGCATATGGGCTGTCGGTTAGGGGGCATTGCCCTTCTCTCGGCCACAGAGACAACATTTGTTTACTGCAATACTACACATTTTGTCATGGGGCTGAGAGAGGCCTAGACAATATCCAAAACAACTAACAACACACTGAATTCATACAATTCATATATTTTCAGTAATCATGCCTTTCTACTCAATACCACAACTCATTTTACCAATTTGGGAGGTAAAGTCATTTAAGTATTCAATAAATTAGCTGTTTATTTCAGTTGGAAGCAAGGCAATAGAATGTACCAGAAGACACCAAAATAGAGCTAGTTCCGGAACCCCCCAACCCGGATTCTATGGCGGGCTACTTTTTATATCTGGCTGCTTATTCCATGTACTTACAGAAAACACTGCACACACACACACACACACACACACACACACACACACACACACACACACCCCCCACCCACACACACACACAAACTGTTACTGCATAGACCCTTTAAACAGGATTCATACTGTACATGCAAGAAAAAGGACGATGCCATTCAAACACACTCATATCTTGGGAGCACATCATAGCAGAACAGACTCATCTGATTTCCACTGTAAACAAGCTAAACATCCAATCATGCTCCTTCCTTATCCTGGAGGATCTCCAACAAAGCCCATTGAAATAACATTCAGGTCTGACATACTGTAAGCCAGTGTGGGTTCTTCATTTGAATGCTATCTCTTTCATTCATCTTCATCTTTGCAACATCAACTGTATTTGGCTGGTTGACGTTTACTGGGACACATCTTGTCCAGGAGACAGAGCTGAGCGATTTGAAAACAAAGATGTGTCTTTTGGTCTTAATTTAAGGTTAGGGTAGCAGTGTGGTTACAGTTAGGGTTAGGTTTAAAATCTTACATTGTGGCGGTGCCAGCTAGTAGCTACAGAGCTGCCTCTCTGTTTTCAGCGTGTTGGAATGAAATGCATTAGCTGGAGATTTCCATCCACACTATGAATACTGTTTTTATATGTCATTCAGGCCATCACTGCCTGCTGGGCATCTTCAGCACGAGTAGACAGGCCCTGTCCTCCATGTCTCTAAACATGAGTTATGGCGTCAAAGATTATATAAACACATCATGGTCCTCTCTGGCTCAGTTGGTAGAGCGCGGAGCTTGAACTACACAATTGTAGATTTGATTCCCACTGGGACCACCGATACGAAAATGTATGCACGCATGACTGTGAGTCGCTTTGGACAAAAGCACCTACTAAATGGCATGTATTGTTATATTGCTATTATAGTATCACAGTATGTATCATGTCAACGTTTTTTCAGACCCTGCGACTTGACCAGAAAATACCCAGCTAGCACATAACGTTCTGAGAACCTGGTGAGAGTGTGGTTTTCCTATAGTTATTTTGCATAGAACCTTCCCATAACTTTCTGTGAATGTTGCAAGATAGTTGCATGGCTTTGGAACATTCTCAGCACATTTAAGGAACTTCACAAAAAACATTATTTTCTTGGTATTTTATTAATTTAACAGAATGTTCCTAAACATTCAAACATGGTTACATTTAATAAAACATGTGGTAACGTTCTAMGAACATTCTCCAACTGGTTTAACATTGAGAATGTTCTCAAATAGTTCAGAGAACGTTAACATTCTTCTGTGGGAATTTCAGTACTTCCGCATTATGTTTCCTACAGGTTTTTTAATGGTTCTATTTAAAGTAATGTTCTCAGAACGTTCAGAGAATGTTAAGAAAGGCCAACCCACTTGCAAGCCGGCCCCACCCACTGGGGAGCCAGGCCCAGCCAATCAGAATGAGTTTTTCCCCACAAAAGGGCTTTATTACAGACAGAAATACTCCTCAGCAGCCCCACTCTGCCCTCTCAGACGATCCCGCAGGTGAAGAAGCCGGATGTGGAGGTCCTGGGCTGGCGTGGTTACACGTGGTTCTCTGCTGTTGTGAGGCCGGTTAGACGTACTTCCAAATTCTCTAAAACAACGTTGGAGCAGCTTATGATAGCGACATTAACATTAAATTCTCTGGCAACAGCTCTGGTGGACATTCTTGCAGCCAGCATGCCAATTGCACGTTCCCTAAAAACTTGAGACATCTGTGGCATTTTGTTGTGTGATAAAACATTGTCCCATTCTTGCATAATCAATGCTTGGAGTTTGTCAGAATTTGTGGGGTTTTGTTTGTCCACCCGCCTCTTGAGGATTGACCACAAGTTCTCAATGGGATTAAGGTCTGGGGAGTTTCCTGGCCATGGACCCAAAATATCGATGTCTTGTTCCCCGAGCCACTTAGTTATCACTTTTGCCTTATGGCAAGGTAKTCCATCATGCTGGAAAAGGCATTGTTCCTCACCAAACTGTTCCTGGATGGTTGGGAGAAGTTGCTCTCGGAGGATGTGTTGGTACCGTTCTTTATTCATGGCTGTGTTCTTAGGCAAAATTGTGAGCCCACTCCCTTGGCTGAGAAGCAACCCCACACATGAATGGTCTCAGGATGCTTTACTGTTGGGCATGACCACAGGACTGATTAGCGCTCACCTTGTCTTCTCTGGACAAGCTTTTTTTCCGGATGCCCCAAAACAATCGGAAAGGATTCATCAGAGAAAATGACTTTTACCCCCAGTCTCAGCAGCCCATCCCCTACCTTTTGCAGAATATCAGTCTGTCCCTCGATGTTTTTCCTTGAGAGAAGTGCTTCTTTGCTGCCCTTCTTGACACCAGGCCATCCTCCAAAAGTCTTCGCCTCACTGTGCGTGCAGATGCACTCACACCTGCCTGCCCCATTCCTGAGCAAGCTCTGTACTGGTGGTGCCCCGGATCTCGCAACTGAATCAACTTTAGAGACAGTCCTGGCGCTTGCTGGACTTTCTTGAGTGCCCTGAAGCCTTCTTCACACAACATTCAACCACTCGCCTTGAAGTTCTGATGATCGATAAATGGTTGATTTAGTGCAATCTTACTGGCAGCAATATCCTTGCCTGTGAAGCCCTTTTTGTGCAAAGCAATGATGACGGCATGTGTTTCCGTGCAGGTAACCATGGTTGACAGAGGAGGAACAATGATTCCAAGCACCACCCTCCTTTTGAAGCTTCCAGTCTGTTTATTCAAACTCAATCAGCATGACAGAGTGATCTCCAGCCTTGTCCCGTCACACTCACACCTGTGTTAACGAGAGAATCACTGACATGATGTCAGCTGGTCCTTTTGTGGCAGGGCTGAAATGCAGTGGAAATGTTTTGGGGGGGATTCAGTTCATTTGCATGGCAAAGAGGGACTTTGCAATTAATTGCAATTCATCTGATCACTCTTCATAACATTCTGGAGTATATGCAAATTGCAATCATACAAACGAGACAGCAGACTTGTGAAAATTAATATTTGTGTCATTCTCAAAACGTTGGCACGACTGTAGATGGATAATGGCCCGAAGCATACTTGCGAAAGCAACCCAATACTTTTTTAAGGAAAAGAAGTGGAATGTGGCTCAATGCCAAGTCAATCACCTGACCTAAATCCAATTGAGCATGCATTTCACTTGCTGAAGGCAAAACTGAAGGTAAAACGCCCCAAGAACAAGCAGGAACTGAAGACCGCTGCAGGAAAGGCCTGGCAGAGCATCACCAGGGAAAAAACACAGCATCTGGTGATGTCTATTGGTTCCAGACTTCAGGCAGTCATTGACTGCAAAGGATTTGCAACCAAGTATTTAAAACTCACAATTTAATTTATGATTATGCTTGTGTAACAGTTTAACTAGTCCGTCCCCTCGCCCCGACCCGGGCGCGAACCAGGGACCCTCTGCCACATCAACAACAGTCACCCACGAAGCATCGTTCCCATCGCTCCACAAAAGCTGCGGCCCTTGCAGAGCAAGGGGAACCACTACTTCAAGGTCTCAAACGGAGTGACGTCACCGATTGAAACACTATTAGCGCGCACCACCGCTAACTAGCTAGCCATTTCACATCGGTTACACTCACCCCCCTTTCGACCTCCTCCTTTTCCGCAGCAACCAGTGATCCGGGTCAACAGCATCAATGTAACAGTATAACTTTAGTCCGTCCCCTCGCCCGACCGCGAACCAGGGCCCTCTGCACACCCCAACAACAGTCACCCACGAAGTATCGTTACCCATCGCTCCACAAAAGCCGCGGCCCTTGCAGAGCAAGGGGAAACCACTACTTCAAGGTCTCAAAGCGAGTGACGTCACCGATTGAAACGCTATTAGCGCGCACCACCGCTAACTAGCTAGCCATTTCACATCGGTTACACTTGTTTGTCCAATTACTTTTGAGCCCCTAAAAATGGGGGGCTATGTATACAAATGGTTGTAATTCTTACAAGGTTCATACAATCATTTTGACAAAACTCTRAAATTAAAGATGAAAGTCTGCACTTAAAGCACATCTTGATTGTTTCCTTTCAAATCCATTGTGGCGGCGTACAGAGACAAATTTATGCAAATTGTGTCACTGTCCAAATACTTATGGACCTGACTGTACATGTGAATCTCATTGATGCCGTGCCACAAGAAAACATTTGTGTTTGCATGGTTAATGCCTAAGCAAATGAATTTACATGTGTCCCATCTGTGCTTGGAGTTCAAAACAGTTAACCCAAATTAAGCTAGTATTATTAGTGTTTTTAAAAGTCCTCTTGAAACATTCATTGAAAGTTTTAAGGAAGTAATTCAAAAACCTTTACATTTCGTTCAAAACATACACAACATTTAGAGAATGTTCTCAGAACGTTATATAATACCTTAAACTATCATTTCCGTTCTCAGAATGTTATAAAAGTTTCAGGGAACCAAAGTAAAACATTTTCAGAACCTGCCTGCAACCTAAAAACTAACATTCCCAYAACTGGCAGAATGTTAAAAAAATTGTTCTGTTTTACCAGTCAGTAAACTTATGGCTTCAGTACCAGAACCAATAAGAAACTAAAAACATATGTTCCCACAACTTCCAAGAATCCAAATGTGCTAGCTGGGCAGTAACTGTGTACAAAGAAGGTATAATGCTGTAATGAGCTATTTTCAAAAGAAATTAACAAGTTGATCCTGTTTGTTTTGTATTCCAAATGTATCTCTCAGCTTTGTTTAAATTTACAAATCTTTTCAATGGTGAATCAAAAGAGCATAATAAGAACTGTGATGAGTGGATTATATGTATTTGGGAAAGATTAAAGTGACAAACTACTGGAATATGATAATGAGTTCAATCACTCTTGCCTGCAATGATGTCATCCATTTGCTCCAAGGCCYCCTCCAACATGTGACTTGCATCTGAGGCCATGGCGACAGACTACTGCATCGGCCTCTATGCTTGGTGTCCTAGGAAAGAAAGACCATTGTTAAATTCTAAGAATCAGGAATTCTAGATGAGTTAAAATCTAATATATGCTAGCTTTGTTAGCTTTGTACACATCGAACAGTAAACAACATAGAAAAAAAGGGTAAAAAAAAGAGGCTAAAGATGCACTGTGAAATATATTTTCCATAACCAAAAATATAGTATTTTCAGCTGTTTGAAGCTGGTGTACAAAACTGAAAGTAAAAGACGCAAAAACAAAACTTAACAGCACACATAGAACCGATCTACCGCTTCTTAGACTTGCTTTCAATGACAAAGACAGATCTGTAACTCATATTTCTATGTGAATTTGGTTGGGTCGCCCAAAAAGTTACATATTGCAGCTTTAAGAAATGTCATATGGTACGATTACCCACATATACATACCTAAACGGAGTACTGAGGATCAATTGTACTGCTGTGATATATTCTCCATTGAAATGTTTTCAGATATTGTATGTCTTCTTCCTAGGCATACATTTCAGTGTGATACCATTGGCTTGGCCTGGTATAGTGAGTACTGGTATTTTCCCTGGATCATCACCGTCAGTACGACAGTGCATGGCTTAGGGGCTGGTTCCCCCCCACCCCTCTGATGACTGTACAGCACAGGACCCCTGTTCTAATGAGGCCTCCGAGCCACCCAGCAGGGTCTCCACCCTCTGTCATTCTGCTTTACAGCCGTCAGCATCTACCCTCTTAAACAGAGAGAACAGCACATCCCCTGAGTAGCCCCCCAGGTTACGGGATTTAAACACACTGTAATGTCTTCCTTCTTTCAGCTGTTGACAGAGCTGATGGTTGGTGGGCTTGGYGCAATGCTTCCCCTATACTAATTTAGCAGCTACATTGTTGACCACAAGCATGCTGCAAACAATCAGATTTTTCAGATTTWAAAAAATATATTTACAGTTGAAGTCGGAGGTTTACATACACCTTAGCCAAATACATTTAAACTCAGTTTTTCACAATTCCTGACATTTAATCCTAGTAAAAAATCCCTGTCTTAGGTCAGTTAGTTAAGATCACCACTTTATTTTACGAATGTGAAATGTCAGAATAATAGTAGAGAGAATGATTTTATTTCAGCTTTTATTTCTTTCATCACATTCCCAGTGGGTCAGAAGTTTACATACACTCAATTAGTATTTGGTAGCATTGCCTTTAAATTGTTTAACTTGGGTCAAACGTTTCAGGTAGCCTTCCACAAGCTTCCCACAATAAATTGGGTGAATTTTGGCCCATTCCTCCTGACAGAGATGGTGTAGCTGAGTCGGGTTTGTAGGCCTCCTTGCTCACACACACTTTTTCAGTTTGCCCACAAACTTTCTATAGGACTGAGGTCAGGGCTTTGTGATGGCCACTCCAATACCTTGACTTTGTTGTCTTAAAGCCATTTTGCCACAACTTTGGAAGTATGCTTGTGGTCATTGTGCATTTGGAAGACCCATTTGCGACCAAGCTTTAACTTCCTGACTGATGTCTTGAGATGTTGCTTCAATATATCCACATAATTTTCCTTCCTCGTGATGCCATCTATTTTGTGAAGTGCACCAGTCCCTCCTGCAGCAAAGCACCCCCACAACATGATGCTGCCACCCCCGTGCTTCACGGTTGGGATGGTGTTCTTCGGCTAGTAAGCCTCTCCCTTTTCCTCCAAACATAACGATGGTCATTATGGCCAAAGAGTTCTATTTTTGTTTAATCAGACCAGAGGACATTTCTCCAAAAAGTAGATCTTTGTCCCCATGTGCAGTTGCAAACCGTAGTCTGGCTTTTTTATGGCGGTTTTGGAGCAGTGTCTTCTTCATTACTGAGCGGCCTTTCAGGTTATGTCGATATAGGACTCGTTTTACTGTGGATATAGATACTTTTGTACCTGTTTCCTCCATTATCTTCACAAGGTCCTTTGCTGTTGTTCTGGGATTGATTTGCACTTTTCGCACCAAAGTATGTTCATCTCTAGGAGACAGAACACGTCTCCTTCCTGAGCGGTATGATGGCTGCATGGTCCCATGGTGTTTATACTTGCGTACTATTGTTTGTACATATGAACGTGGTACCTTCAGGCGTTTGGAAACTGCTCCCAAGGATGAACCAGACTTGTGGAGGTCTACAATATTTTTTGAGTTCTTGGCTGATTTATTTAGATTTTCCCATGATGTCAAGCAAAGAGGCACAGAATTTGAAGGTAGGCCTTGAAATATATCCACATGTACACCTCCAATTGACTCAAATGATGTCAATTAACCTATCAGAAGCTTCTAAAGCCATTACATAATTTTCTGGAATTTTCCAAGCTGTTTAAAGGCACAGTCAATTTAGTGTATGTAAACTTCTGACCCACTGGAATGGTGATACAGTGAATTATAAGTGAAATAATCAGTCAGTACACAATTGTTGGAAAATCAAATCAAATCAAAGTGTATTTGTCATGTGCGCCGAATACAACAGGTGTTGACCTTACAGTGAAATGCTTACTTACAGGCTCTAACCAATAGTGCAAAAAAGGTATTAGGTGAACAATAGGTAGGTAAAGAAATAAAACAACAGTAAAAAGACAGACTATATACAGTAGCGAGGCTATAAAAGTAGCGAGGCTACATACAGACACTGGTTAGTCAGGCTGTTTGAGGCAGTATGTACATGTAGATATGGTTAAAGTGACTATGCATATATGATGAACAGAGAGTAGCAGTAGCGTAAAAGAGGGGTTGGCGGGTGGTGGGTGGGACACAATGCAGATAGCCCGGTTAGCCAATGTTCGGGAGCACTGGTTGGTCGGCCCAATTGAGGTAGTATGTACATCAATGTATAGTTAAAGTGAGAAGACATATATGATAAACAGAGTGTAGCAGCAGTGTAAAAAGAGGGGTTGGGGGGGGCACAATGCAAATAGTCCGGGCAGCCATTTGATTACCTGTTCAGGAGTCTTATGGCTTGGGGGTAAAAACTGTTGAGAAGCCTTTTTGTCCTAGACTTGGCACTCCGGTATCGCTTGCCATGCGGTAGTAGAGAGAACAGTCTATGACTGGGGTGGCTGGGGTCTTTGAAAATTTCTCCAACACCGCCTGGTGTAGAGGTCCTGGATGGCAGGCAGCTTAGCCCCAGTGACATGCTGGCCCGTACGCACTACCCTATGTAGTGCTTTGCGGTCAGAGGTAGAGCAATTGCCGTACCAGGCAGTGATGCAACCAGTCAGGATGCTCTCGATGTTGCAGCTGTAGAACCTTTTGAGGATCTCAGGACCCATGCCAAATCTTTTTAGTTTCCTGAGGGGGAATAGGCTTTGTCGTGCCCTCTTCACGACTGTCTTGGTGTGTTTGGACCATTCTAGTTTGTTGTTGATGTGGACACCAAGGAACTTGAAGCTCTCAACCTGCTCCACTACAGCCCRGTCGATGAGAATGGGGGCGTACTCTGTCCTCCTTTTCCTGTAGTCCACAATKATCTCCTTAGTCTTGGTTACGTTGAGGGAMAGGTTGTTATTCTGGCACCACCRGGRCAYGTCTCTGACCTCCTCCCTATAGGCTGTCTCGTRGTTGTCGGTGATCAGGCCTACCACTGTTGTGTCGTRTGCAAACTTAATGATGGTGTTGGAGTCGTGCCTGGCCATGCAGTRGTGGGTMAACAGGGAGTACAGGAGGGGACTGAGCACGCACCCCTGCGGAGCTCCAGTGTTGAGGATCAGCGTGGCAGATGTGTTGCTACCTACCCTTACCACCTGGGGGTGGCCCGTCAGGAAGTCCAGGATCCAGTTGCAGAGGGAGGTGTTTAGTCCCAGGATCCTTAGCTTAGTGATGAGCTTTGAGGGRACTATMGTGTTGAACYCTGAGCTGTAGTCAATGAATAGCATTCTCACATAAGTGTTCCTTTTGTCCAGGTGGGAAAGGGCAGTGTGGAGTGCAATAGAGATTGCATCATCTGTCGATCTGTTTGGGCGGTATGCAAATTGAAGTGGGTCTATGGTTTCTGGGATAATGGTGTTGATGTGAGCCATTACCAACCTTTCAAAGCACTTCATGGCTACGGACGTGAGTGCTATGGGTCTGTAGTCATTTAGGCAGGTTGCCTTTGTGTTCTTGGGCACAGGGACTATGGTGGTGTGCTTGAAACATGTTGGTATTACTTGTGTCATGCACAAAGTAGATGTCCTAACTGACTTGCCAAAACTATAGTTTGATAACAAGAAATTTGTGGAGTGCTTGAAAAACAAGTTTTAATGACTCCATCATAAGTGTATGTAAACTTCCAACTTCAACTGTATATTTCTACCGAGACACGCTTTTAAATGGATAGGCGTTGGCTCAATGACTGGAAGTCTATGGGAACAGCTAGCATATCATTGCGCTAACTCTGTTAGCAATGCAACCCCTCCACCCCCACCCTTGCCTCCACTGCTGAAAAGTACCAGGTTTGTTTTCAACACAGTTCAAAAGGGATCCGAGTAAAGCGTGACTGATAATTTGATTGTTGTGCCAAGAAATACATCTGTCTCACACATCAACCTATGATGAGTTCCAATTATCAAAGTCAATAGAAATATCTTGAACAGGGCTTTAAATACTTAAGTATTTCATTCCCACAAACTAAATCCATACTATCATATGACAGAATGGAAACATATCTATTATTATTCAAGAAATCTTCTCTGGAAAAAGTATAGATGTGACCATTGACTGTGAGGCGTTGGCGAAACACAGACATAGGCCTCTGAGACAAAAGGCAACTGTAGACGTCGGACAGGAAGGCAGGGAGAAGCAGGCAGCTCGTTGAAAGGAGCCAGGCGTCAACAGTGTTAATTATGTGGCTGTTCAGATTTAGCTGGACACGGCTGAGGGTGATGGCTCCATTTATTCAGAGCCTCTGTAGTGACAGCTCCTCTGTGTAACAGCAGCACAGTGGGCAGCAGACAGTAGAATTCTAATAACTGGCCTGATTATACAAACCAAATTAAAGCCTGCAGTTAAAGGCCATGAGGACATCAGGGCTCCCTGGTACTGCAAACCACTAATGGACAGGCCAGAGAGAATAATGCAGTCTACTGCCCCTATATTCAACTGGCACAGTGGGCAGCAGACACGGGGTCAAAAGGGTCCGCGGGTCCCGAAAAAAAATACAAATAAACATATATACAGTATCAGTCAAAAGTTTGGACACACCTACTCATTCAAGGGTTTTTATTTTTTTACTATTTTCTACATTGTAGAAAAATAGTGAATACATCAAAACTATGAAATAACACATATTGAATCATGTAGTAACCAAAAAATTGTTAAACAAATCAAATATATTTTAGATACTTCAAAGTAGCCACCCTGTAACGGTTTTCTTCTTCTTCTGATGAGGAGTAAGAAGGATCGGACCAAAATGCAGCGTGGTAAGTGTCCATGTTACTTTAATATAACAGAACACCAAAAAATACAAAAATAACAAAGTGAATGACAAAGAAAACCAAAACAGTCCTGAATGGTGAAACAAACACAAAACAGGAAATAACTACCCACAAACACAGGTGGAACAGGCTACCTAAGTATGATTCTCAATCAGAGACAACGATTGACAGCTGCCTCTGATTGGGAACCATACTAGGCCAAAGACAGAAATACAACACATAGAACAAAACATAGAAAATAGAACATAGAATGCCCACCCAAACTCACGCCCTGACCAAACCAAAATAAAGACATAAAAAAGGAACTAAGGTCAGAACGTGACACACCCTTTGCCTTGATGACAGCTTTGCACACTCTTGGCATTCTCTCAACCAGCTTCACCTGGAATGCTTTTCCAACAGTCTTGAAGAAGTTCCCACATATGCTGAGTACTTGTTGGCTGCTTTACCATCACTCTGCGGTCCAACTCATCCCAAAACCATCTCAATTTGGTTGAGGTCGGGTAATTGTGGAGGCTAGGTCATCTGATGCAGCACTCCATCACTCTCCTTCTTGGTCAAATAGCCCTTACACAGCCTGGAGGTGTGTTGGGTCATTGTTCTGTTGAAAAACAAATGATAGTCCCACTAAGTGAAAACCAGATGGAATGGCGTATTGCTGTAGAATGCTGTGGTAGCCATGTTGGTTAAGTGTGCCTTGAATTCTAAATAAATCACAGACAGTGTCACCAGAAAAGCTCTCCCACACCACCACACCTCCTCCTCCATGCTTCACCATTGGAAACCACACATTCAGAGATCATCCGTTCACCTACTCTGCATCTCACAAAGAAACCAAAGGACAGATTTCCACCGGTCTAATGTCCATTGCTTGTGTTTTTTGGCCCAAGCAAGTCTCTTCTTATTGCTGTCCTTTAGTAGTGGTTTCTTTTCAGCAATTTCACCATGCAGGCCTGATTCACACAGTCTCCTCTGAACAGTTGATGTTGAGATGTGTCTGTTACTTGAGCTCTGTGAGGTGCAATCTGAGGAGCAGTTAAATGCCGATTTCTGATGCTGGTAACTCTAATGAACTTATGCTCTGCAGCAGAGGCAACTCTTGGTCTTGCTTTCCTGTGGCGGTCCTCATGAGAGCCAGTTTCATCATAGCGCTTGATGGTTTTTGCGTCTGCACTTGAAGAAACTTTCAAAATTCTTGAAATTTTCCGGAWTGACTGACCTTCATGTCTTAAAGTAATCATGGCCTGTTGTTTTTACTCAGTTGGGCTTCGACCCCTGGTACCGTATAAACGTGCATACGACATGGAAAAATGCATAGAATTGCAGAAAATGCGCTTTAAAATAGCAACAAAAAAATCTCTGCCCCATGCAAAAGTTGTAGAATTGCAGGAAATTACCTTTAAAACTGCAAAATGTTCTCTCTACCAACAAGATGGGTGTGAACAGTTTGGGGTTGCGAGTTGGGGGTTTGTTACTACGCCGATAAAAAATATTATCCATCGGACCTCTGCCACCTAGGAAATTTGTGTTACCGAACTTTCTCAAAAAGTACTTGAGTACCCCTGGTCTACTGTCTGCTACTGTACAATCTAATGTATGTCTTGAAGACACGACCTTGGTAGAGCTTAAATGAAATCAAATGACATTTTATTTGTCACATGCTTCATAAACAACAGGTGTAGATTAAAGGCCAAGACAAACGAAATGCGAACGTGCGAACAAGCGTGTACTTGCTGGAAATAGAATACACGGTAGTGAATGACAGAAAACAGACGTGCTGCGAGTGTCAACGGCGTCAAAAGCATAATGCGCTTCAAATTAGAATGGAAGTCTAGTTTTTCTTGTGTCTACATGAAGCAATGCTTGTTCGCATTTAATTTCATTTGTCCTTCAAAATTCAAAAGGAACTCGCACATCCAAGCAATCTTTTTTGCAGGTGCATGGTAACAGTTGAATAAAATTTGAAAAAAGAAGAAACCCGTACACTGCTCTTGATAGTATCACTGCTCTTTAATCAGCTTTACGTATCGGCCTCACAGCTTTCGTCAGAGCTTTTGTGAGTTTTCTAAATTAGCACCCTCTAGGTCTACATAAGGGTGGATATGGGAGAACCTTCCAGAAGGACAACCATCTCTGTAGCACTCCACCAATCAGGCTTTTATGGTAGAGTGGCCAGACGAAAGCCACTCCTCAGTAAAAGGTACATGACAGCCTGCTTGGAGTTTGCCAAAAGGCACCTAAATACTCTCAGACCATGAGTAACAAGATCTGATGAAACCAAGATTAAACTATTTGGCCTGAATGCCAAGCGTCACGTCTGGAGGAAACCTGGCACCATCCCTACGGTGAAGCATGGTCGTGGCATCATCATGCTGTGGGGGTGGTTTTCAGCGGCAGGGACTGGGAGACTWGTCAGGATCGAGGGAAAGATGAACGGAGAAAAGTACAGAGAGATCCTTGATGAAACCTGCTCCAGAGCGCTCAGGACCTCCGACTGGGGGCGAAGGTTCACCTTCCAACAGGACATAAACCATAAGCACACAGCCAAGACAACGCAGGAGTGGCTTCGGGACAAGTCTCTGAATGTCCTTGAGTGGCTCAGCCAGAGCCCGGACTTGAACCCGATCGAACATCTCTGGAGAAACCAGAAAATAGCTGTGCAGCAACGCTCCCAATCCAACCTGACAGAGAATCTGCAGAGAAGAATGGGAGAAACTCCCCAAATAGTTGTGACAAGATTGTACCCAAGAAGACTTGAGGCTATAATCGCTGCCAAAGGTGCATCAACAAAGTACTGAATAAAGCGTCTGAATAATTATGTAAATGTAATATTTCCTTTTTTCAAATATAAATTAGCAAAAATGTCTAAAAACCTGTTTTTGCTTTGATGTTATGGGGTATTGTGTCTGGATTTGAGGGGGAAAAAATATTTTTTCAATTTTAGAATAAAGCTGTAACCTAACAAAATGTGGAAAGCGTCAAGGGGTCTGAACTTTCCGAAGGCACTGTATATAGCTATAGTTGATAACAGTTGTAAAGAATTTGAAGTTAGGATAACGTAAACATATGACATCTGGTTTGGTGACTCTAGTTTGAACAGTTCAAGAGTTATTGTTAGTGTTTTTATTATGCTAATATAAGCAAATGCTTATATTTATAGATTATTGAAGTTAGGATAGCATGAAGGTTTTAAAATTGGTCTTGTAGCTTAACTGGCCAAGAAGCTAGACCATTTTGAATAGCTACCTCTGTTTCTACAGTGAATAGAATGCTGAGGAAATCCCATGAAAGTGGATGGAGGACAAAAAAAAAGGTTGAATAGTCAGATCTCCAGACCTGAACCCAATAGAAAATCTTTGGAGGGAGCTGAAAGTCCGTAGTGCCCAGCGACAGCCCCGAAACCTGAAGGATCTGGAGAAGGTCTGTATGGAGGAGTGGGCTAAAATCCCTGCTGCAGTGTGTGCAAACCTGGTCAAGAACTACAGGAAACGTATGATCTCTGTAATTGCAAAAAAAGGTTTCTGTACCAAATATTAAGTTCTGCTTTTCTGATGTATCAAATACTTATGTCATGCAATAAAATGCAAATTAATTTTCTGGATTACAGACCTCTACATGTTTTGTAAGTAGGAAAACCTGCAAAATCGGCAGTGTATCAAATACTTGTTCTCCCCACTGTATATACAGTTGAAGTCGGAAGTTTACATACACTTAGGTTGGAGTCATTAAAACTCATTTTTCAACCACTCCACAAATTTCTTGTTAACAAACTATAGTTTTGGCAAGTCGGTTAGGACATCTACTTCGTGCATGACACAAGTAAATTTTCAACAATTGTTTACAGACAAATTATTTCACATATAATTCGCTGTATCACAATTCCAGTGGGTCAGAAGTTTACATACACTAAATTGACTGTGCCTTAAACAGCTTGAAAATTCCAAGAAAATTATGTCATGGCTTTAGATGCTTCTAAAAGGCTAATTGACATCATTTGAGTCAATTGGAGGTGTACCTTGTGGATGTATTTCAAGGTCTACCTTCAAACTCAGTGCCTCTTTGCTTGACATCATGGGAAAATCTATAGAAATCAGCAAGACCTTGGAGACCTCCAATTGGAGACCTCCACAAGTCTGGTTCATCCTTGGGAGCAATTTCCAAATGCCTGAAGGTACCAGTTCATCTGTACAAACATAGTACGCAAGTATAAACACCATGGAACACGCAGCCGTCATACCCCGTCATACCGCTCAGGAAGGAGACGCGTCTCCTGTCTCCTAGAGATTAACGTACTTTGGTGCGAAAAGTACAAATCAATCCCAGAACAACAGCAAAGGACCTTGTGAGATGCTGGAGGAAACAGGTACAAGTATCTATATCCACAGTAAAATGAGTCCTATATCGACAAACCTGAAAGGCTGCTCGTATTGAAGAAGCCACTGCTCCAAAACGGCCATAAAAAGCCATGACTTACTGGTTGTGCAACTGCACATGGGGACAAAGATTGTACTTTTAGGAGAAATGTCCTCTGGTCTGATGAAACAACAATATAACTCTTTGGCCATAATGACCATCGTTATGTTTGGAGGAAAAAGGGTGACACTTGCAAGCCGAAGAACACCATCCCAACCGTGAAGCACGGGGGTGGCAGCATCATGTTGTGGGGGTGCTTTGCTGCAGGAGGGACTGGTGCACTTCACAAAATAGATGGCATCATGAGGAAGTAAAATTATGTGGATATATTGACACAACATCTCAAGACATCAGTCAGGAGGTTAAAGCTTGGWRGCAAATGGGTCTCCAAATGGACAATGACCCCAAGCATACTTCCAAAGCTGTGACAAATTGGCTTAAGGACAGCAAAGTCAAGGTATTGGAGTGGCCATCACAAAGACCTGACCTCAATCCCATAGAAAATTTGTGGGCAGAACTAAAAAAGCGTGTGCGAGCAAGGAGGCCCACAAACCTGACTCAGTTACACCAGCTCTGTCATGAGGAATGGGCCAAAATTCACCAAACTTATTGTGGGAAGCTTGTGGAAGGCTACCCAAAATGTTTGATCCAAGTTGAACAATTTAAAGGCAATGCTACCAAATACTAATTGAGTGTATGTCAACTTCTGACCCACTGGGAATGTGATGAAAGAAATAAAAGCTGAAATAAATCATTCTCTCTACTATTATTCTGACATTTCACATTCTTAAAATAAAGTGGTGATCTTAACTAACTGACCTAAGAATTTTTACTAGGATTAAATGTCAGGAATTGTGAAAAATTGAGTTTAAATGTATTTGGCTATGGTGCATGTAAACTTCTGACTTCAACTGTAGGTAGGGGTGAAGTGACTAAGCAACAGGATAGATAATATACAGTAGCAGCAGCAAATGTGGTGAGTCTGAAAGTGTGTGTGTGTGTGTGTTGGGGTGTCAGTGTAAGTATGTGAGTGTGTGGGTAGAGTCCAGCGTGTGTGGATAGAGTCAGTCCTTGAGAGTTAGTGCAAAACAGGGTCAATGCAGGTAGTCTGGGTAGCCATATGATTATATGATTAGCTATTGAGCCGTCTTGTTCAGCAGCTTTATGGCTTGGGGGTAGAAGCTGTTCGGGGTCCTGTTGGTTCCAGACTTGTCGCACTGGTACTACTTGCCGTGAGGTAGCAGAGAGAACAGTCTTTGGCAGGGATCATCAACTAGATTCAGCCACGGGCCGATTCTTTCTTGAGTGAATGGTCGGGGGGCCAGAACATAATTAAAAATCATTTGTACACTGCAAATTGACAGCAATAAGCCCAAACAGATACAGTGGCAAGAAAAAGTATGTGAACCCTTTCGAATGACCTGTATTTCTGCATAAATATGTCATAAAATTTGATCTGATCTTCATCTAAGTCACAACAATAGACAAGCACAGTCTGCTTAAACTAATAACACACAAACAATTACACTTTTTCATGTCTTTGTTGAACACACTGTGTAAACATTCACAGTGCAGGGTGGAAAAAGTTTTACACAGTGTGTGTTCAACAAAGACATGAAAAAGTATAATTGTTTGTGAATCCTTGGATTTAATGACTGGTTGACCCTCCTTTATGCAGCAATAACCTCAACCAAACATTTTCTGTGGTTACGGATCAGACCTGCACAACGGTCAGGAGGAATTTTGGTCCATTCCTCTTTACAAAACTGTATCAGTTCAGCAAAATTCTTGAGGTCTGGTGTGAACCGCTCTCTTGAGGTCKTGCCACAGCATCTCAATCAGGTTGAGGTCAGGACTGACTGGGCCACTCCAGAAGGCGTATTTTCTTCTGTTGAAGCCATTTTGTTGTTGATTTACTTCTGTGTTTTTTGTCGTTGTCTTGTTGCATCACCTAACTTCTGTTGAGCTTCAATTGGCGGACAGATAGCCTTACATTCTCCTGCAAAATGTCTTGATAAACTTGGGAATTAATTTTTTTGTCGATGATAGCAAGCTTTCCAGGCCCTGAGGCAGTAAAGCAGCCCCAAACCATAATGCTCCCTCCACCATACTTTACAGTGGGGATGAGGTTTTGATGTTAGTATGCTGTGCCTTTTTTTCTCCACGCATAGTGTTGTGTGTTCCTTCCAAACAACTCAACTTTAGTTTCATCTGTCCACAGAATATTTTGCCAGTAGCGCTTTGGAACATCCAGGTGCTCTTTTGTGAACTTCAGACATGCAGCAATGTATTTTTTGGACAGCAGTGGCTTCTTCAGTGGTGTCCTCCCATGAACACCATTCTTGTTTAGTGTTTTATGTATCGTAGACTCGCTAACAGAGATGTTAGCATGTTCCAGAGATTTCTGTAAGTCTTTAGCTGACACTCTAGGATTCTTCTTAACCTCATTGAGCATTCTGCGCTGTGCTCTTGCAGTCATCTTTGCAGAACGGCCACTCCTAGGGAGAGTAGCAACAGTACTTTCTCCATTTATAGACCATTTCTCTTACCGTGGACTGATGAACATCAAAGCTTTTAGAGATACTTTTGTAAACATTTCCAGCTTTARGCAAGTCAACAATTCTTCATCTTAGGTATTTTAAGATCTATTTTGTTCAAGGCATGGTTCACATCAGGCAATGCTTCTTGTGAATAGCAAACTCAAAATTTTGTGAGTGTTTTTTATAGGACAGGGCAGCTCTAACCAACATGTTCAATCTCGTCTCATTGATTGGACTCAAGGTTAGCTGACTCCTGCCTCCAATTAGCTTTTGGAGAAGTCATTAGCCTAGGGGTTCACATACTTTTTCCAACCTACACTGGGAAAGTTTAAATGATGTATTCAATATAGACAAAATACAATAATTTGTGTGTCATTAGTGTCTGTCTATTGTTGTGAAGATCAGATCACATCTTATGAAGAAATCCAGGTAATTTCAAAGGGTTCAGAAACTTTTTCTTGCCACTGCTAAAAAGCAAAACCCTAGACACGGTCGTGCGTGAAAAGCCCAGGAGAACAGCCATTTCTAAGATACTGCAACCAGCTCGCCTGACACCGACAAACATACAGTAGGTCACTCGTTTCGCCCATTCTAACATTCAATCAAACAGTAACGGAATGCCTCGATGCCTGTCTCCCTGCTTTATATAGCAAGCTACGGCCACATGACTCACTATCTGTAGGATCTAACCCTTTTCGTGAACTGCATGGTGTAACTAATAAACTGGCCACTGAGTGTATAACACAGCAATAAGACCTATCAATAACCTGACAGCACCTAGACCCAAAGCCTTCTATTTAGCCCCAGTCTCACCAGTCGGCTATCACAGGCATTCTTCCCACAGAGAAGAGGAGTACGCTGAGACTGTTTGAAGAGGATAACATTAGCCAGCAGTTCCGGACAGTGCAGCCTTGCAGTCTCTCATAATATTGTTCCATGGGTCAGCACCTTTCTCTGCCATGAGGTGTATTCTCCATTCAAACACCTGCACATGCTGCTAGCTGGATAAGCCATTGACTCGACAAAGAGTGAGATCCAGCCCAGTGCCATCAAAGCGCATTTATGTAAAAAATCCAACATTTTAGCAGTGGCTAAATTTCAAAATGCAGAAAAGAGCAGGTTCAGAACAATGTTTAGCTGTCTGGGGAAGGTATAAAGGACTTTCAACTACTCCAAAGAACACATCAAACGCTGCATAACCTTGAGGTTCCGTGCTGAGCCAAACTGAGCTGCTGGTGCATTTTTGTGGTGTGCCCAAAAACTCTGAAGGTTAAAACGACAAACCTCCCCTATCCTGAAGCGCATCATCCCCCTAAACAAACTCTGAATCAGAGCTGGTTTGGATAAACATACATTACCCTACCATACACAACCTCTTTTAACTTCTCTGAGGTCAAGTTACATCTGTAGCCTAATACAATCATATCGGTTGTATGCTGTTGAAAATTATTACATCTGGGCTAAACAAAAACCACTTATCAAGAATACGATATAAAGATTTTATCATCTCTTGCCGCTGTTTTCAAAAATTTGTGAACTGTAACACTCTAACTTCCTAAAATATATCTTAATAGGTTCTTGGCCTGGACGAACAAATATACAAATCCATTGCACGTGTGCATAGTCCGTACAGCCCCAAACCGCTGATTCTCCTAGGTTTATTCTGTCCTGCTGCTCGGTCAGTGACTTGCATAAGTGCATTTCTGAGCCACCCACAGTTTGGAGAGTCACCAAGCAGCTGAGTGCTTCTGCCTCTATCAGTAAAATTAGTAGTGACATCAGAAAACATCACATGCCGAACAGTGTCCTAAGTACATTACAGACATCCAAATATGTATCTGGTTTCTGCACATCATCCATTTGGAGAACTCTGATAAGCACTGTATGGGACATGCTTAAAAAGGCTGAACACTTTCCTCTAAGGGGCAAAAATCAACATTCCTACAAGGGAGAAGGGCTGAACATCTAAATAGTTCTTTGCATTTTCCATGACTTTGCCTAATACAAACAAACAAAAAAATCGCCAGATTATTTTCTGTTGATTTTCCCTCCAGTCCTATCGAAGCACTATAAAAAGCAGCATATTTAAGCTCCCAGTTTGAAAAAAGAAAGCAGGGTTTAATGCTGGTCAGATCCTTATGGCCCTCTCTCTGTTCCCTGCCTGGTACAGTTTGCTGATCTAATTAAAGTGTTGTTCTGAGGCGGTCCTTCACGCTGGCCAAGAAATACTGTAGCCTTGTGAGTGTGTTTAGAGTCTCTAAAGTGATACTGCCCCCCCCCCCCCCCACACACACACACACAAAAAAATGTACATGAACTTTCTGTCCTGAATAGAAAGTGTTATGCTTGGGGCAAATCCTACACAACACATTCTTCATATTTTCAAGAATGGTGGTGGCTGCATCATGTTATGGGTATGCTTTTTATCTGCAAGGACTAGGGAGTTTTTGGGGATAAAAAGAAACAGAATACAGCTATAAGCACAGGCAAAATCCTAGAGGAAAACCTGGTTCAGTCTGCTTTCCAACACACACTGGGAGACAAATTCACCTTTCAGCAGGACAACAACCTAAAACACAAGGCCAAATCTACACTGGAGTTTCTTACCAAGAATGACATTGAATGTTCCTGAGTGGCCTAGTTATATACTGAACAAAAATATAAACGTAACATGAAACAATTTCAAAATTTTACTGAGTTACAGTTAATTTACAGTCAATTGAAATAAATTCATTGGGCCCTAATCTATGGATTTCACATGACTGGGAATACAGATATGCATATGTTGGTCACAGATACCTCTAAAATTTGGTAGTGTCGTGGATCAGAAAKCCATTCAGTATCTGGTGTGACCATCATTTGCCTCATGCAGCGCGACACATCTCCTTCGCATAGAGTTGATCAGGCTGTTGATTGTGGCCTGTGGAATGTTGTCCCACTCTTCTTCAATGGCTGTGCGAAGTTGATGGATATTGGCAGGAACTGGAACATGCTGTCGTACACGTTGATCCACTGCATCCCAAACATGCTCAATGGGTGACATGTCTGGTSAGTATGCAGGCCATGGAAGAATTGGGAAATGGTCAGCTTCCAGGAATTGTGTACAGATCCTTGCAACATCAGGCTGTGCATTATCATGCTGAAACATGAGGTGATGGTGGTGGATGAATTGCACAACAGTGGACCTCYGGATCTCATCACGGTACCTCTGTGAATTCAATTTGCCATCAATAAAATATGATTGTGTTCATTGTCTGTAGCTTATGCCTGCCCATACCATAATCCCACCGCCACCATGTGGCACTGTTCACAGTGTTGACAATAGAAAACAGCTCTCCCACAAAACGCCATACATGTTGTCTGTGGTTCTGAGGTAAGTTGGACGTATTGACAAATTCTCTAAAACGACGTTGTAGGCAGCTTATGGTYGAGGAGTTAACATTCAATACTCTGGCAACAGTCAGGATGCCAACTGCATGCTCCCTCAAAACTTGAGACATCTGTGGCATTGTGTTGTGTGACAAAACTGCACATTTTAGAGTGGCCTTTTATTGTCCCCAGCACAAGGTATTGCTATGCTTGGTTTTAAATCAAATCAAATCAAATCAAATTGAATTTAACGTTTTTTATGTTTCTAAAAACGATGTTTATAGGCACAAATGTGCATTTGGCACTTTACGTCATGGCTGGATAGGCTGCGCTTCCGTTGTCAAAATCCATGCCACAACTAACCGTGTTACCGTTAAAACCAACTTTTAGTTGGTCTTAAATATCCACACCAGCTCTGCCTGAAATTGGCACTTTGGCGCACATTTTTAAGGACACACCTCAGATATTGCCACCCCTGACACCTCAGCGCAAGTGAGTAAATTGACAATCCTGGCGTTAGGGTTTGAAAAGGGAAGAGCGRCGGTTTTAACAGGTCGAAATTGCAAACAAGCGTGCATTTGACAATTGCGCTGGCTTCACGCCAGCCCCTTGTCTTTATCACTAGTTACCACAGGAATAAAGACATTGCACCTTTATCTGTAGGAGGAACGCTCAGATCTTATGACACTAATGGCCTAAGAAGTGGTCCTTCTGCTTTGAGCAGAAATGTCTGAGCAACCTGCACTTTTGTGAGGTCGGTTGAATATTGATTTTACTGTTTTCCCTCATTGACTCTGGCCTGTTTGGATTAATAGAGCCAGCTGCTGCTGAAGCCCAGAGAGAGAAAGAGAAAACTGGAGGCCTGGCTGTCACAAACACAAATATAAGAGGCTGAGCAGGAAACAGGAAGAAGCAGGAAGAATTTAGACCACAAAGGCAGAAGAGATGAACAGAAGATTCATTATATATGTTACAGTGTTCTTGAAATAAGATTTATATTGGAAAAACATCCRGCGCCTTAAAAGTACGCCTTGYAGAACATAAYTCCACTATTGGACGTCAAGATATCACCTCGCCAGTTGCAAGACACTTCATAGAACAAAATAATTATTTTAATGAATGGTGTCGCATCGGGATTGAAAAAGATCATCCACCACGTAGAGGAGGTGATTACGACAACAAATTACTCCACAGAGAAGCCATGTGGATATATACATTTAATTCTGTATCTCCACACGGTTTAAACYAAGAATTAGATTTCACCTCCTTCCTARAAGCCACATTTAGACTGTTATACAAAAACACTGTCCTTATCAGATTTTGCATATCCGTTGTTCTTTACAATTGCTGTTTTGAATTCAAATAAAATTTTACCTACACAATGAAGAAGGCTTTAAAGCCGAAACGTTTGTGTACGCTATCCCTGATGCYGTGAAAATAATTTTWAAAAATMGAATAATGAAGTAAGCTTTATGCAAAAAAAATTGGAGTCCGAACCCATTACACCTTTTTGTTTGAGGATTTTCCCTTGTCTGACCTTTACCAACACTTCTTCACATGCTAAATCATGCTCACAGAAAAGTAGGTCATCTTCACCCTTTAAAATGTGTAAATATCAAATCTAGAATATTAGTTTACAGTCAATTACYTGGAAAAAGAAAAGTCCTCACACATTTGGCAATGCCTACAATTCACACATCACAACTCTTAAGAAGACAYAAAAGACTGCTATGTGGTACTCTTGCTTTGCATGTCAACAGAAGCATGCATCCTCAGCAGATTTATTACAAGCCAGGAGGCATGAATATTCAATGATCAAATCTCTAACAGCAGCCTACAGAAACTCTCCCTATAGGTGATGATTGAAACATTCATTAACTAATAACTAACCAACTAAATAACTAAGCTCTCGGTTAACTGATATGTTTTCAAAACGTGGGAAACCCTGCTGTAACCTTGGATTTTCTTTACTCAGTCAGCCTTATATTTAGCCCCTCCACCTCTCCCCTCGCTGACGAAGCTTCGTTAGCGCTCTAAAATGTCAACATCAGGCGGCCCGAGTGTAATCGTCCTGGCAGTGGATGTTACGTGGCCCTGTCATACTCATATCAGCAATCAAGCACAATCATGACAGAGGATGTCAAGCAAACATGAGATCTCAGCCACCTCACAGCTGCATTGCTCTTTTCAGTGGCAGATAAAGCTACCTCCAACACTAGAAAATAAAGTCAAGAAAACTCAGTAGCCATAAACACTACCTCATTGGTACCATACATGTAAGAGAACCTGGGAGAGTATGTGTGGACCAGGTTTTTACATGTTTCAGGTTTTACTAGCTCAGGAAAGTAGGAACACATTTTAATCACATGGTTTGCATACTACAATCGTTTTAAATGTTTTATTTAAAGATGCACTATGCAGAAATCGCTCCGCCATTTTCCTGGTTCTGCCGTTCTAATGGATTGCCTAAGTTCAGTTTATGTGACAAAATAAACAAGTAAAGTGTAGAGAATCAGTGTACCATCTAAACCGCTGTGAAATATATTTTCCATAACCAAAAATATTGAATTTTAAGCTGTTTGAAGCTGGTGTAAAATAAAAGGTAAAAGACACAAAAACAAAACTTAAGAACAGGAAGCATAGAAATAGCGCACATAGAACATATCTACCACTTCTTTGACTTGCTTCTAATGAGAATTATTGGTTGGGCTGTACAACATGCAAAAAGGTAGGGAGCTTGGGTCTAGAAATGACTGGAGGGATTAAACTAGCAAAAGAGTGGGTGGGATGTACAGTAAATTAACATCCTATGCCTCAAACGTGAAAAAAACAACAGAAAGAAGGTTTTTGAACATACCCGAATTTAGGCGCATACTTGGTTTTACCTGGATTAAGTACTAATTTCAGTTCAACAAAGGCTTTCTGCAAAGCAATGAAGGCAGATTGAAGCTCCGAAAAAGCCTGGTCAACCGTGGGGGCAATAGTATACACAACAGTGTCATCTGCATACAGGTGTATGTTKCAATTTTTGCAGATAGACGAACATTGTTTATAAAGACAGCAAAAAGTACAGGACCTAAAATCGTTCCTTGTCGGACACCTTTCGTAATATCAAGGAAACCTGAATTAACACCATCAGAAAAAACACATTGTGTCCTCTCTGTCAAGTCATTTTCGAACCAATTACATGACGCCTGATTGCCTGCGGAAAAAGTCGACACTATAAAAAAAATAACATGATCACACTAAACATTCTCTATTTTCAAACACAAATATTTATCGTGCGTTTAAAACTTTGCGTTTCAAATCTCTCTCACCAACCTTCTGCCAACACAGCTTAATAAAAAAGCACCAAAGCCAGAGGCCCACTGACAGCTCCAACATCCTATCAGGGCCTCATTCTGCCACTTACATGTGTTCATGTGTTGTTGACAAGATGACACGTCGGAGGGGTCTAGCTGCCTGCAGGCCTTTAGTTTAAACAGCCTTCCATTTCAGCTGGGCGCTTGAGAGGTAGTCAACAAATCAGTAGTGGGAATCGACTCGTGTCTGTGGCACTGAGCACCTGCGTGATCTCTTGCATAATAGACAAGGCATCGTTGTTACAGTGCTGGCAGAGGGCCCAACACATAGCATTGAACCTTTTTGGAACAACAACAACAAAAAATCGACAGCAACTCATTCAAAATGGCTGATAGACAAGACTCCTATATACAGTGCATGACTCCTGTTGCACAGAACAGAGTAAAGTCACATGGATTCAAGATCTTAACCTACAAGTCAGCTCAACCAGGACAAACCCTGTTCAAAAGACAGGATAACATTACACACTGTGCAAAGTGTGTCTTATAACCAGTGAGCAACATGGGCTCAGATGAAATCAGCACATCCAATGTGGGGCCATTGTTGGAGTGAGATATTTTGCTTTCAAATTCCTACTGCATGTGCATGGCATGCAAACTGTATGGACGTGGAAATCAAACACAAAACAAAAGTTTATACCAAAAGTATATCATGAAAGACAAGTATGAAGTCATAACAGTAGCTGCAGGCTGATATTACTCATCCTCACTGAGCCTTCCTGACCGGGGCTCTGGAGTTGGGTGAGGACAGGTGACCTGGACCGGGTTGACTTTTTGCCAGCTCACTGGACCACTCATCGTTCCGCTCACCTGGCAGCTGTGATGCGGGGAAGTGCAGGTTGAAGGAGAGGAGAAATGTCACCCACAAGCAGGTGAAATCTAGTGTGCCGAAAACATCAGACAAAAGGCTAGGAGGCAACTCAACTCAACTCTGGAAAGTCTAGCCAGTCTCACATCACAGGCCACAACATGACCTTCCTCTCTCTTTTCTCAGTTGGCTCTCCAAATCCATCATACTTTGTTCTTTAAAAATCAACCAATCCTATAACCAGGTTCTGTAGGTTTACATATTACAACACGGTAGTGTCTGTCATCGTGCTGAAACACAAAGGAAATATTTCACAATGGTTCAGGCTGTAAAAAGAATGTAGTTACAGTTTAGTGGCATCCTTTAATCTCTGAGAAAGAATCAGATAGTGAGAGACTCTAAATTATTGACATAGATAAATGGGCCAAGTTAAACAGAACTTAGTGCAGTGTTTTCAAATCCACATTTTGTTAGAGCTCATCCGTCAGGCAGGACCCKATACTTCACTAAGATCTGGGCTGGGAGTGGAGCGGTGGTTGCTTTAGGGATCATATTCCTGGAGAACACCGAGATACCTGATTAGCTCAGGAACTCAAACTGTAACTGGAAAACAACCAACCTGCATGAGAAAAAAACATCAAACTGTCCCACAGCCTTTCCCTCCTCCAATAACTCCCCACGCAACTCTTCCCTGCTCTGCTGAAGGCTTTGGCTTGATTGGCCTTGACAGGCGATGGTCATATAACTCTGTCAGATTAAAACAATGCTCACTTCATCCTCTCCATTTGGCTTCCGGCTGACACTGGGCTGCCTGTTTATCATGGAGCAATTCTACGGTAACGGACTCAGATTTTCTACTTAAAAATGTATGCCAAAAGAAAAAACACTGAAATCAAAGTTTAACAAACCATACAACTCTATGCACAAAGACTAATTTGAACAATTTACAGATAACATTTGACAAAAACACATTTACTGGAAGAACTGTGCAGAAGTAAAGTTTGATAACAGAATTTCGGTTTGATAAGTCTCCCTTCATTTTTTTTTATGTGACCACGTTTTCTAAAAAACTCTGAAATAAGATTCAACGATGTCTGCAGAAAGAGTGGGGTGTCGGCTATGACAGGACATCTRGAAGAAACAAAATGGGGTGATTGAACTACAGTACGTGACGTGGATTACCACTCAGCAACAGAATTGTTGTTATGGAATTTCATCATGATCTGTACTACACATAAATGCATGATTATGGATARGAATGTAATTCTCTACATGATGATGTATCCTAAATAGTACACAAAGGTGGAAATATGCAAGATCCTCTGCATATGTGGGTATTATTCGACACACACAAGTGTGTAGAATAATATGGTTGGTCCGGACCAGACCAAATCTGAAACAATCAGACGTCTATGTTTCACGAGTTTGGACATTACAGTACAGCACAGTAGAGCTCAGTAGAGTACAGTACAGTACAGCACAGGCCAGTAGAGTTCAGTACAGTACAGTATAGTGCAGTACAATACAGTAAAGCATAGTTCAGTACAATACAGTACAGTAGAGTACAGTTCAGTACAGTATAATACAGTACACTGTAGTGTACTCAACCCTAGTGTGCTCTACTGTGTACTGTACTGAACTCTACTCTATTCTACTCTACTGTACAGTAAAATACAGGAATGTACTGCACTGAACTATACTCTGCTCAATTTTTTTAAACTTTACTGTACTGTTCTCTACTCTGCTCTACTGTACTGTACTGTTCTCTACTCTGCTCTACTGTACTGTACTGTACTGTTCTCTACTCTGCTCTACTGTACTGTACTGTGCTCTCTACACTTGTGAAAGACGTCATGGAAATCTCTGTTGGGACAAATCAAGGCTGGTCCGGACCGGACCAAAAACAATGTCTGTGGACAGTGAAATCAAGGACAGGGCGGACTGACCAAATTTCAACTACTTTTCAGGAGGAGGGGTTGTCCAGACTTTTTTCACACTTACTTTGACCACCAGAGAACAGAAATAGAAAGAAAACAGTTATGGGTTGAACGTAACAATATGCCAGTGGAAGGGAGGACAAAGCAGGTGACCCAACTGTGGTTTGTGACTACTATGATTTCCCATAGAAGTCAATTGCAGTAAATCCGTTACAGATTTTTCTGAAATTCTGCTACCAATTACGTAACAGAATTTTGAGTATTAATCACTTAATAATTCATAAACAAAATAGATATTTTTACATGTTACTTCTGTGAACTTTCATTATTCTCCCTCCTCATAAGGGAGAGAAATGTGAAAGTATCTTAAATATACAGTACATTCGGAAAGTAAACTTTTCCCAAATGTTGTTACATTAGAGCCGTATTCTAAAATGGATTGTATTACATTTTTTCCTCATCAATCTACACACAATAGCCCATAATGACGAAGCGAAAACAGGTTTTTAGCGATGTTAGCAAATCTATAAAACATAAAAATAGAAATTCTTTATTTACATAAGTATTCAGACCCTTTGTTATGAGACTTGAAATTGAGCTCAAGTGCATCCTGTTTCCGCATCCTGTTTCCATTGATCAACCTTGAGATGTTTTTACAACTTCATTGGAGTCCACCTGTGGTGAATGCAATTGATTGGACATGATTTGGGTTACAGTACAAGATCCCACAGTTGACAGTGCATGAGCAACAACCAAGCCATGAGGTCGAAGGAACTGTCCGTAGGGTCGTGGTCTGGGAGGTCACTCTGACAGAGCTCCAGAGTTCCTCTGTTGAGATGGGAGAACCTTCCAGAAGGATAACAATCTCTGCAGCARTCCACCAATCAGGCCTTTATGGTAGAGTGGCTATACGGAAACACTCCTCAGTAAAAGGCACATGACAGCCTGCTTGGAGTTTGCCAAAAGGCACCTAAAGGCCTCTCAGACCATGAGAAACAAGATTCTCCAGTCTGATTTAACCAAMATTGAGCTCTTTGGCCTGAATGGCAAGTGTCACGTCTGGAGSAAACCTGGCACCATCCCTACGTTGAAGCATGGTGGTGGCAGCATCATGCTGTGGGGATGTTTTTCAGTGGCAGGGACTGGGAGACTAGTCAGGATCGAGGGAAAGATGAARGGAGCAAAGTACAGAGAGATCCCTTGATGAAAACCTGCTCCAGAGCGCTCAGGACGTCAGACTATGGCGAAGGTTCACCTTCCAACAGGACAACAACCCTAAGCACACAACCAAGACAACACAGGAGTGGTTTCGGGACAAGTCTCTGAATGTCCTTGAGTGGCCCAAACAGAGCCCGGACGAACTGGATCGAACATCTCTGGAGAGACCTGAAAATAGCTGTGCAGTGACGCTCCCCATCCAACCTGACAGAGCTTGAGAGCATCTGCAGAGAAGAATGGGAGAAACTCCCCAAATATAGGTGTGCCAAGCTTGTAGCGTCATACCCAAGAAGACTCAAGGCCATAATAGCTGCCAAAGGTGCTTCAACAAAGTACTGAGTAAAGGGTCTGAATACTTATGTAAATGTAATATACGTTTTTTTTTATACATTTGGGGGAAAAAATCTAAAAACTTGTTTTTGCTTTTCATTATGGGGTATTTGTGTAGATTGATGAGAAAAAATATCAAATGTAGTACCTTTTAGAATAATGCTGTAACTTAACAAAATGTGGAAAAAGTCAAGAGGTCTGAATACTTTCCGAATGCACTGTATGTGGGGTTTTGGTAATGGAATTTAAAGGCACAGGGCAATGTTTCTTAAACCTACACAAGGCAAATAATAATAATAATAAGTATTGATATTAGTTGGCAGGGGTCTTTAGTCCAACAATATTGTGTTTTGATGTATTTTGTATTCCTTTTAAGACTTTTTCTGGTAGATGTTTTATAAGACCCCTTCTCCATATCTTTGACCAGAAATCAAATCCTTTGCTTATTCCTTGTATTCAGTATAGAAAAAGGTAAAAAATGTATATATGCCTTAATTTCTCAAAATATAGACTCTTTAACTTTCATTTGCAACCAGATTTGACATGCCCCTATGAGATTCACATGATGGTGCTCATGGGTCCTTTTAGATGGAAATGACCCTACTTACTTTCCATRGTTTTGTATATTTTTCAAAGAGTATGCAACACCAATAGAAACTCTCAAGCTCTATCGATCGGTATATACATTCAGTCTTAATCTGCCTCCTAATCAGCGATTGGATCATCTCTAACAAATCTAACCAATCAATGTTGGCATTCTAGAAATCGTASACTCATCATGYAGAAGAAACGTCCGTTTTGCAAAAGATGTGGATGGGTAGCTAGGCATCCTCTTACATGGAAATGACCCATGGAGCTATAAACCTTTTGTCAAGCAGGGAAAGAGTTAATGGCCTGGTGGAGGTGGCTCACCTATGTCTCCTGAATTCTCATTACAGTTAAAGGGGTAGCACACAGGTTGAAGAATGTCACTGGTGGAACCCAGGATCAATAACTTAGGTAATATGTTTTTTAGTTACAAAATGAGTCATTTCAACAAAGCATGGATGTTCATTTGTTTACTATACAGAACATATACAGGCATAGCAGTCCAAATACCATAAACATAAAATCCTGCTTATAAAAAAAAAAAAAATCCAGTCATCCTGTGGGGGAAGTTGCTAAACAATCGCAATATCTGTTGCATTTGGCCTGGGTCCTGGGATGGAATGTCATCTCAAAGGCATACAATCGCATTCTGTTTCCTATGGGCTGGGGAGCGGGACAAAGCAGAGCTGAGGACAAATAATGTGCTTTATCCATTTTGTCTGAGCACATGATCCTCGGAGCACAACCCCGCTGCCTGCCGCCCAACACACTCATTACCCAGGGAAATGTACACCCTGGAGCTGTGGGATCACTAACGTGTTGTCTTGACTTTTTCCAGATATATGAGTTTATATGAGATAAGTGAGTTTGAAAAAAAATATGTAATAACACAGCAGATCCCCATCACAGGCTTTTCTTTATCTTAGGTATCTTCACCACCTCAAAACAGAGYTGTCCAGCACCATCCATAGCCAACCCAGGGGTCTGTCCATGAGTATCTTTCACTGAGTGAACTCTGGTAGAACCTTCCTTAAAGGCCCAGTGCAGTCAATGTATTTCCATACTATTAGGTTGAAATAATACAGTGAAATTTGAGCCTGTTTTAGTGGGATTGAGTTGTGGCCTTCCATGGTGACATCACCACGTGGTAAATGAGTAAATAGACCAATAYCAAAGTGACTTACAAAATAGCCAAGATCCTGCAACCTTGGAGAGGTAAATACCTGTCTATTTATGGAAAGATTGCACCGATTAACTTCTTAGTCATATCTCAGTTCACAAATCATATAAGCAAAACATATTTCACTTAATCTGGGAAGCTAAACCAGACAAGATAAATCATGCCTATCTATATAATGAWTATGAATTGGGTGAGTTGAGATTATCAAAAGCACTAAACCTCTCTAAAAGCTTCACTTATTCAAAAGTTTTATTTGAACCCTAAATGGTTCTCAAGTAGATTACTAAGAAAAGCTCATCCTTTGTTTAAAAATTGCCTTTTTGCCTTTGTGCAGATTGCCATGTCTCATTTGCGATTAATTCAAAGTATCTCTCTTTTTCAAACAAGCATTTGTTTGAAAATGCTACAATTTCAGTTTCACCCCCCTGAAAAGATTGAACAAATATTACAACAAATATTATGTCTGAACTCAAATGTGCTGGTTYATAAAAGACCTGTATTTAAGGGAAAGATGTTTGAAAAGGGTATTTTGTTTTTAAATTATATTGTAAATTGGAATGGTAGAGATGTCTTTCATGAAGTTATCTGAATTGTATGGGAAGGTCTGCTCAATCCAAGATTACAACCAATTGATTACAGCATTACCCCAAACATGGAGGAGGCAGGTGGAAGCGGGAGGAAGTAGGGAACTAGTCTGTCTGCCCAATATAAAGAATCAAAGGAATAAAAATAGCATAAATAGGTATACCAGTAAATAAAGTATATCAGTTTCATTTGAGGACCAGGATGTTGACAGCTGTGCCATACAGATTGCAAAATAGTTGGTACCGGGTGTATGAGTTGATATATAAAACAACGCAAGATTCAAGACTTTGTGCTTTTCAGCTAAAATTATTATATAAAATTTTTGCAACCAACAAAATGTTGAATATTTGGGGCATACAATCATCGCAGCTCTGCAGATTTTGTTGTGTGGATACAGAAGCAATAGACCATTTATTTTGGTATTGCCCTCAGGTAGCCTGTTTCTGGTCTCAGGTTCAGGAATGGCTGAAAATGCATAACATTGATCTAAAATGTACCCTAGAAATAGTACTGTTGGGAGATCTGGAGAGACCGGGTCAGTCAATTACTAATATACTAATACTCTTGGTAAAAGTATTTATCTTCAACTTGCAATCTGTAGATTCTATTCGATTAGATAGATTTAGATAGATTCAAATTGTATGTTAAACATCACGGCATAGTTGAAAGATATATGGTGCGTAGAAATCCGAAGAGGGTGGCCAGCAGAGATAGATGGGATGGGCTGAGGGAAGCTGAGGGTTGGGATGTGGAATTGGAGACAAGTGGGAGTGGAGTTGCTGGACGGGGGATAGAATGACGGTCAAAGATAAAAGTAAAAAAATATATAAAAAATAAGTCAATATAAAACATAACAAAAAGTTACAGCTAATGCCTGTTTGCCTGAGGCTGATGTCGTGCAGGTGTTTGTACACATGCATATACACACACTCTCATTCAAATGCACACATGTGCACATAATGTACACAGACACACACACACACACATGTAAATAGTGCCATACATGCACTCAAACATTTTCAGTTGGCCTTGCTGTTATGATTTTTGTTGTCCTTGATGTCCTTTGTTTTTTGCATTGTTGTTGTCTGTTTTTTCTTTGTCTTTCTCTTTTTTTCCTCTTTGTTCATTTTTTTGGTTGTTGGTACATTGGGGACGGGGGCTTGGGGGGGGTCTTGGATGGTTGAAGGGCAGCTCTTGGGGTCTGGAGAGGGGGGGGGGGGTCTTGGAGGGCTAGTGGCCTGGCGGTTGGGAGCTTGGGCCGGTGGATGATGGATCGCTGGTTTGGGTCCCCGTTTTTTTTACCTTGTGGGAGATCTGTCGACGTGCCTTTGAGCAGGGCGTTGACCCTGGTTCCTTCTGTGTGTCGCTCCGGATGGGAGTCTGATAGATGACTAATGTGATGTCGTTGTTGAGTGGCTTCATTGCAAGTATATTGTATGTTTTAAATATTCAATAATAAAAAATACTTACAAACCGCTCTGCCAATAACAGCAAATTTTCTGTTTTCCCCTCCCTACTCAGACCACTCCCAGACAGTCCTAGCAAAATTCATGCCTGAGAAATGTCCCTTTGCTAAGAACCTATTTTTGTTTCTTTAATTGAAAACAATCACAGTAAGGTACTTAATTGTTACGCAGAAATAATTTGATATTGACATTTGAAAAAAAGGCTTCATTGAACATTTAAAGAGCACATAAACAGAGCAGCAATAACCGCTTTTCTCTGCTAGAAGTATGAAAATAATATATAATAACTTGATTATGTGGTGCTAAATCAACACGAAAGAAGTAAAGAAATGTTATTCCCTCGGATTTGTCAAGTCTTCCTGGGAGTAGTAAGCTCTCTCCTCTCTCTGACATCCAGTATCTGACTAAAGATGTAGATGACTGACAGAGCCATAGCTGTGTGAGTTGACATAATAATTATCCAAACGTAAGGTTGGAGGAGGACTACTCCCATTGGTATTAAACACACTCTTTGATCATCAGAATATAATGTCCTGATCTGCTGCTATGGTTATGGGCAATTCCACAATAACTGAACAAAAACACATTTATTTGAAGAACAGTGCAGATGCAAAGTTTGGTAAGAGAATGATGGCACAAACAGCACAAAACATCATTTTGTTACTAAACTTTGCATCTGCACTGTTCTTCAAGCAAACACGTTTAAAAAAAAAGAAGTTTTCAGTGGAAATGATTAAAAGAAGTCTTGTGCTTAGAGTTGTATCATTTGTTTAACTTTTAAAGTGTCATTTTACATTTTAAAGTGTTTCAGTGGCACTCCGTTTACCATGGAATTGCCCTTAGGTATCATCTTCCTCATTCTATGACTTAGTGCAGGACATAAGCTTATACTGCGCATGCAAACTCTCTTTTGCATACTGTTCGTATGTTGGAAGAATTCATTTTTCTTCATTTGAAATTTCATTCCAAATTGATAATACAATCCGAGACAGACCATGGTTTCACCATGCATCAAATTAGTTTTTGATCAATCAAGGGTATCTTCAACAGAATGTAACAGGCAATCTCTGTGATAACAACAGCATTGTGAATTATTTAGGAGGCCAAAGAACCACTGGTGTTTAGGGGAATTCTAGTCAAATTCATGCGACCTGTGCCACTTCCGATGAGCATGGCAACAGAATACATTGTATCCTAGGTGCAAGACCCCTCCAACTCTGTGTCCATATTCAAGACACTCAAGTATTTTCTGGTCTATGAATCATCTTCGCTGTTTGATGACAACACACACAGCTGGGTGTACTGCAGCCTTGATATTCAGAAATGACCATATCATTCACAGCAAGAAATATTTAGCTGCTTGTCATGTAGTCCATAATGGATAGTCTGCAATTACACTCTGGTGAGTGGGGCTGCAATGTCATTTAACACAACATAGGCTTCTATAGCATACTGAAAACAACAAAATTGCATTTCATCAACAGAAGCCACACCAAACAAACCAATGTAAATSGGGAATTGCTTTTGTGTGGATCAAATGTATTTGCTCCTCTTAATTCTTACACCTTAAACATCAAAAAGCAACTGCAACTTAAAGTGGAAATCACCGGTTGAAACAATAACAAAGTGTGCTCCCTGCTTCTGTTTTGGTAAAACGCTGAGCAATGGGGTTGAAGACATGTAACCACTCTCAAATGCATAGACAGAGCTATGGATGCAAGGACTGACCATCCATGATATCAACATTATAGTTTTAACCATGTTTTGAGGCTATATAGTGCTTGTTACGTTTACTTTGTTTACAAACATTGGCGTAAAACAAGCTTKTATTTTGGGTTATGATATGGTATAACAGTTGAACTAAGCTCATAACTTAATTATTTAAGTTATATTCTTAAATAATCATTGGGTACATATCATTAATTTATAAATCCAAAAATAAATGTAGCAACAGCAGATTACCATTTTAAACAAAGTGAGGGAAAAAACTACTTATTTATTTGAATAACGCTACAGTACATGCAAAGTGCTATACGATGCTACGGCAGCCTATGGACTGCTGAGAAACAGTGGTGAAACCTACAGAACAGTACGTGTCATGTTCAGACAGGTTTTATTCTCTAGTCTGTGTGACCTTCCCAGCACTCATCCACAGGTGGACATCCACAGGTATGTGCCGTATGTAAATCGGTATATTGAACATATACTGAAAAAATATGTATAGAACTGGCAAAATAGGATTTATTGGCAAAGTCGACGTACATTAGGCAATATGTAGACTTTGAATCGATCTACTTCTGTTTATGACTACCTGCGAATGGGATATAAATTATAAACTATATGAAAACAAGTGTGTCTCTGGCATTACTTACTATATGCTGMACTTCGGGAGACTTGCTCTCCAACGCGAATTCTTCCCCTGCACCCGTTGAAAATACTATTTGAACCACTTTAAGATTAAAAATGTCATTGACACGGACAGTGGTATCTTTTCCGATAGGATGCTCCGCGCCTTGCCCGACTGTGTACTCCGGGTGCCATTAGTGCGTTCATCGTAAAGCCGCTCCACCAATCATCTGTCATGGTATTCCAGGGGCGTGCCATCCCATCAAACTACACAGTCCACGTGCTCTAGCCTACCGTTTCCCCCTAGTCGATTATCATGTAATAATAAGGAAATCCCCTTGACCACACACGAAAATTGGGGGGAAATCAACATTCTTTCATATTGCAACCAATTGTAAGAGCCAACTTCGTTGCCGATTTATTGTTATACAGAAATAACAAATCCTGCCGAAAAGCTGCTGTGTTGTCCAATGTGCATGTAACCAGGTCAAAAATCCAGACCATCGGTTCGCAACGCTCTCACGTACATAGAACCTGCGAGAAGTGCTGTGGCTTCAGGATTTCCGTACTCCCTAGTAGCAGAATAGATGGCACAATCGTGGATAATTAAAATAAAATAAGAGTCCCACTGCAAAGACATGTTAAACTTTGTGAATATCGATTATTTTTGCACTCTAGTGCGGTAAAACAGTTTTTCACAGTATTGCAACCATCTTTGAAAAAATMTATCGATAATTTGACCTATTTAATTTTTTATATTGTATTATTTATACCAGCGTTTCTTTTGAAAGTTTACACAAATACTGGTATGTTGAAAGCTATGGTGTAGGTAGACTATATTTGAAAAAATACAAATATGTGTTTGGAATTACTCAATAGAGCCTGCAAAACTTAAATGGGTCTCTTGTGCTGGGCTATGGGTTTAATACAGAATACTGATGATTCCTTACTCCACCCACTCCATTCACTGCAGTGTAATACACAGTATATGGGATACTCATTGACAGAGAGTCAGCTACCATCCTCAGTAGCTTTCCATTTAAGTCGTCAATGCGAGGTTTGTCCTTATTGATCGATAACAACAATGTTTCCACCTCTACCACACTAACTTGACAAAATTCAAACTTACAATGCTTTTCTATCATTATTTGTTTTTAATATGCATGAATACGATGGCTCACTGTTTGTTGTTGGCCTAAGTAATCATGAAAATAATTGGCAACATGAAATGGTTTTGTGATGAATAAGCCATCTGATTCGATGAAAGATTGAGTTGAATGTGTCTTTCTGCCCTTAATTATGTTTAAAGTACTCCATTTAAAGTGGCTTCATAATACAGCTTCTTCTTCTTTTTGTTGAGTTTAGTCGCATACTTTCTCAATTTGCAGTAAGTCAGCCAATCAGATGTGCAGCCAGACTTATTAGCCACTCCTTTTGCTCCATCTCTTTCAACCATACAGTTTTCCAATTCCTCATCAATCCAAGGAGCCTTAACAGTCCGTTTCTTAAAAGGTACATGTTTATAAATATTTGGAAGAAGCAATTTCATAAAGTCATCAAGTGCAGCGTCTGGATGATCCTTATTAATCACATCAGACAAACAAATAATCATCCACATAAGAGTCACAGCAAAATCTTTTGTATGATCTCTTATACACTATTTTAGGCCCAGATTTTGGAACTTTGGCTTTCCTGGATATAGCCACTATATTGTGATCACAGCATCCTATGGGTATGGATACAGCTTTAGAACAAAGTTCTACAGTATTAGTAAACATTTGATAAATATATGTGGATTATCTTGTTCCTGTAGTGTTTTTAAGCACCATGGTAGGTTGATTAATAACCTGAACCAGATTACAGGCACTGGTTACAGTGAAGAGCTTCCTCTTAAGCGGACAGCTTGATGGAAACCAGTCAATGTTCTGGTCCCCAAGGAAGTAGACCTCTCTGTTCACATCACATACACTAGAGAGATTGTAGAGAGAACTTTTCTACCTGTCTACTAACCAAATATGGTTCGTTTTGGAGGGGAACTGTGTTGCACGGCCTGCTGCTGGCTTTTCACTCCGCCCCCTCTATAACGCCCAATGCAATACACTGTAATAGACTGTACATGAGATACATATTGACTTGTTGAGAGAAAAATGTTCTACCTGTCTCCGCTAAAGGGGGGTGAAAAATACTCAGTAGGTTCTCTACTAACCAAATATGTGTAGTTTTGGTGGGGGACTGTGTCGTACATATCCAGCAACAAAGCTTTAAATGGCCTGGAACTATCCAGGACCCTGAAATCAATACACACTCAACAACAACAAAAAATAAACACAAAAGCTTTTTTTTTATCAAAATGAAATCTAATTTATTTACAAGATAAATGTAAGGAATATTAACCAGGCTATTAGGACACAGCATAATCACACTTTCTTAACAGCAACAGAGGAAATTATTTTGATGTTGTTGGACGATATGTGCTTGTTATCTACAAAGGTTTGCAGTAAAAGGCAGTAAAAGGCCCAGTAAAGGCCCATTACCTAGTTAAAAAAATTATTATAACAGAGACAAGATTATTTACAAGCTATATTGTCATGATTATTGATCAAGGTCAGCAAAGGCACTTTTGGTAGAGTTTAAGATGTATTACAAGAGACAACGAGGCTACAAGGCTAGCAGTACACAGTGTAATCAAGCTTTCAGAACAACAATGGAGAACATTATTTACAAGTTATAGGCCTCTTTTTATCTACCAAGGTTAGCAGTGTACTGTAAAGTCCTATTAAACTGWTTTCAAAACCAATAACAGTGACAAGATTAAAAAGTATTACATAATAGAGACACATGTTGATTATCAATCAAAGGCATTTTCTGTAGAGTTTAAAATGTTTTATAAACTGGGTGGTTCGAGCCCTGAATGCTGATTGGCTGACAGACTGTATACCATGGGTATGACAAAACATTTATTTTTACTGATTTAATTTTGTTGGTAACCAGTTTATAATAGAAATAAGGCACCTCGGGGGTTTGTGCTATATGGCTAATATACCACGGCCAAGGGCTGTTCTTAAGCACGATGCAACGCGGAGTGCCTGGACACAGCCCTTAGCCGTGGTATATTGGCCATATAGCACAAATCCCCGATATACCACACCTCCTCTGGCCTTATTGCTTAATTATACAAAGGGTGGGTCTAATCCTGAATGCTGTTTGGTTAAAACCACATTCCATCCGGTGTCTATTCTACAAATTACCACAGGCTAAATCTATTACGTTGAAATTCCTATTTACTCTGTTCCATCTGACTGCGCAATCCACTATGTTATCGGTCCAGCCAGGCAATTTATGAACTTGATCTCCGCTATAAAAAGCATCTAGACATTATCTCACATTTCTTTTGGACTAACGTTTCGTTTTCAAAAGCGGAGATTTGCATAAACCTTGGTGTCTGTCTCTATGACATTTGCAACAGTGTTTCAATTGATTAAATAGCATGCTCATTACATAGGTGCACCTTGTGCTGTGGACAATAAAAGGTCACTTTAAAATGTGCAGTTTTGTCACACAACACAATGCCACAGATGTCTCAAGTTTTGAGGGAGCTTGCAATTGACATGCTGGCTGTAGGAATGTCCAACAGAGCTGTTGCCAGAGACTTGAATGTTCTTTCCTCTACCATAAGTCGCCTCAATGTCGTTTTAGAGAATTTGGCCCTACATCCAACCAGCCTTTACAACCGCAGATCACGTGTAACCATGCCAGCCAGGACTTCCACATCTGGCTTCTTCACCTGCAGGATAATCTGAAGAGGGGAGGGGGGGTGCTGAGGAGTATTTCTGTCTGTAATAAAGCCCTTTTGTGGGGAATATTTTTTTCCGGTTGGCTGGGCCTGGCTTCCCAGTGGGTGGGCCTCTATGCCCTCCTAGGCCCACCCATGTCTGCGCCCCTGCCCAGCCCAGGCTGTGTGAAATCCATAGATTAGGGCCTAATTTATTTAAATTGACTGATTTCCTTATATGAACTGTAACTCAGGAAAATCTTTGAAATTGTTGCATGTTACGTTTATATTTTTGTCCAGTATATATGTTGTGTATATATGGCTATAACTGTCCAATGTGACTTTAAGTTCACAGGCACAATGACATGCTCAACACGTCACCAATTGGGCACCGTTCCAGGCACATTTGACAAAACCTCTTTGCTGTCACAAAACAGACTCCGTAATTCCTTCAGAMGTGACTTCAAAAGACAATTGTACCCGTCAATTATTTGGTAATTGAACCACTTGTTGTCATTGCTTAATATTTTAGAATCATCTTTAGTAACTGGAGATGGAAGAGTTTTGGTTGTCTTTGGAAGTAGAAGTTTAGACACAGACYAGTCATTCTTTATGCATTTGTCAGAGCACAGAGGACTTTTGTATTTCTGAAAAATATGTAGTGTGCTTCTTTTTGAATGATACCAGATAGAACACAGCTTGCTTCATGAATTCTTGTACCTGCTCTAAGGTAAAGCCCGCACTTGATTTTGATACTTGAGTGCAGTCGATATACCAGAGCTTGCCATGTAGTGTGTACGACTTCACAAATGGGTAAATAATAGATCATTCAAAGAGGTGTATGTTATACTGTTGAATATGCAGGATAGAATCAAGCTCTTGGGTAACCAGCTCTTTTCTGGCCTTTCTGCCTTCATTAGTAATGTCTTTGGAGCATAGATTACTTTAAAGTTTGACCGTTGAACGTTGTTAGCAGTATTACATGTTTTAACAAATCTTGTTTTCTTGGGATGCTTGAAGTGAAAGGAATTCTTAAATGCCTCTTTCTGAAATATGACTTGGTTCAGCTATTCTTTTTTTTTTTTACCCTGGCTATACATAGCTTTTGCACTGACTGCAATTTTGACTGCAATTTTGAGGGCATAAACTGTGAATGTGGAGGAGATCATTGGCCAAAAAAAATTGCAGGTAGCATTTCCTACACAAAAGATTCTATAATGTCCCACATATCGCTGTTTTGAAGCCTCTGTTGAAGCAATGGTTATATAGTCTATCCTGTTTTCACTCCATCCAACCGTGAAATGACTTTGCTGAATTGTTCATTTGGACTCATTCTGTTTGCTTTAAGTAATCTCTATAGAGATTATCTTAATATTGGAAAGAGTCAAATATGAACTTTGCCCAGTAGAGCCCTTTTTTGCCATTTTTCCCTGAATGACAGATTAATGAGCTCAATATGTAGGTCAACCTCCCATTGCCAACTGATGGAAGATCAATAAAGTGAGATGGGGATACAGGGTTTCACATTACAGTGGTGACTTTTGACCTTAGACAAAAAAACATAAAGTACAAGAATATCATGAGTGCTTTTCCAAATTGTCTCTCTACTGAGTACCGCTGCACATTTAATGCACGTGCGCGTTGCTTCTCCCGTTGTAATAATTTGCTTGTAAAGAATGTCAAGCACGCCTTTTATGTTTGGAAGTGGAATGCTAAACATTGATGTTTCTAATAAGACAAAGGCCAAGTAATAATCACTTGCATTTTCTCACAAATTACAATTTAGAGAGATTGGCTATGATCCATAGAATCAGTCCAAGACGCGAACCTTTGGATTTACTGRGACCAATGTGGGTCTAGGTTGTTAACAGGTAATGCAGTCAATCATCGTTTACATTGTGTGTTTGTCTTTGTTTACATGTTATTTCACACTGGAAGCAAACAGGGTAAGCAAGTGTTAAAGTGTTTGGTCTTCACAGCTAATATTCAACACAACAGTACATGCATTTATTGTTTTGGAATTAATATAACACGCAGGACTAAATGCATATGTCTATAACACAGTGCCCCTTCAAAACTAAACATATTTGGTTAGTAGAGACCGTACTGAGTATTTACCATCCCACTTTAGCTGAGACAGGTAGAAAAGTTGTCATTGTACAAATATGTATCTTATCTTATCTTATCACAGTGTATTGCACTGGGGGCTATGGAGGGGGCAGAGTGAAAAGCCAGCAGCTGGCTCAATCTGCTGAAGTTCTTGACAACAGTGTCATCTGGTGGTTATTAGTGAGACAAGCATAGTTACATCAGAAACTCATCAAAAATATATTGGGTTACATTAAGGGCTAGTGTCTTCCTAATCCCTTTCACCTACACTTCTGCCCATGCGTAACAGCCTGGTGAGGAGGTTACTAGCTATCATATATAATAACATGTCACGTGCTGCCTATCAAAGGGCTCCCAAGTGGCGCAGCGGTCTAAGGCACTGCATCTCACTGCAAGACGTGACACTACAGTCCCTGGTTTGAATCCAGGCTGAATCACATTAGGCTGTAATTGGGAGTCCCATAGGGATAGTCAGTCATTGTAAATAAGAATTTGTTCTTAACTTACTTACCTAGTTAAATAAATGTTTWAAAAAATGGTAGGTTACCACAAAACCAGAAGCTCATATTTTTCTCAAATGAACATTATTATATTAACATGAATAGGACTATATAACGTTTGTCTGTTTATAACCTAAAGTGCCATACGCTTGTAGAATGGGACAGCTGGAGATTGAATTTGAATATTGAAACGATGTTGCAAATGTCGGAGAGACACTTGTTTTAAGTGTTACCTCAATTTAAATGGATATATTGTTGGCTATACTTTTCATTATGATAACAGATTATGCACATTCATAAGTCATCTTTTTAATTGAATACACCTGTGGTTCTTTGACTGACCATTTTTTTAAACCACCTGTGGTAAATTCAATTGATTTGGAAAGAAACACACGTGTCTATATAAGGTCCCACAGTTGACAGTGCATGTCAGAGCAGAAACCAAGCCATGAGGCCGAAGGAATTGTCGGTAGAGCCCCAATACAGGATTGTGTCGAAGCACAGATCTGGGGAAGGGTACCAAAACATTTCTACAGCATTGAAGGTCCCCAAGAACACAGTGMACTCCATCATTCTTAAATGGAATAAGTTTGGATCCACCAAGACTCTTCCTAGAGCTGGCCGCCCGGCCAAACTGAGCAATCGGGGGAGAAGGGCCTTGGTCAGGGAGGTGCCCAAGAACCTGATGGTCACTCTGACAGAACTCCAGAGTTCCTCTGTGGAGATGGGAGAACCTTCCAGAAGGGCAACCATCTCTGCAGCACTCCACCAATCAGGCCTTTATCGATCCTTGATGAAAACCTTCTCCAGAGCGCTCTGGACGTCATACTTGGGCAAAGGTTCACCTTCCAACAAGACAACAACCCTAAACACACAGCCAAGACAATGCAGGAGTGGCTTCAGGACAAGTCTCTGAATGTTCTTGAGTGGCACAGCTAGAGCCTGGACCCGATCGAACATCTCTGGAGAGACTTGAAAATAGCTGTGCAGCAACACTCCCCATCCAACCTGACAGAGCTTGAGAGGATCTGCAGAGAAGAATGGGAGAAACTCCCCAAATACAGGTGTGCCAAGCTTGTAGCGTCATACCCAAGAAGACTTGAGGCTGTAATTGCTGCCAAAGGTGCTTCAACAAAGTACTGAGTAAAGGGTCTGAATACTTATGTAAGTGTGATAGATCAGTATTGTATTTTTTAAAAATGTTCTAAAATATTTATAAACCTGTTTTAGCATTGTCATTATGGGGTATTGCGTGTAGATTGATGAGGAAAAAATAAACAATTTAATCCATTTTAGAAAAAAAAATGGTCTGAATACTTTCCGAATGCACTGTATGACGCTGTACTTACTATAAAGTCAGACATCTTTGGTCATTCATAACACATACATAAAGGCGTAATGATGTAAACACAAATGTATTAACACTTAGGGAATTATCACTAACAGCAAAAACAAATTAACATTATAGACATGTTTAAACCCTACATTTCCTTTTATTTTGACATGTTTAATACAATACAAATACATAAAGTGTCAAAAAGTCCAGCAATGCAATTAGTTACATTGAACATTTAATTACATTTACACAGGGCTGTGAATAGTGTAGCTTGTCCTTGAGCGGGCAGATTAATGGTTCTTGCCTCTCTGCCTGCAGGTGGTACTGCATGTTGGTTCCAACCTTAAAAGTAACAACAAATAAAGTTAYCAGGTCAGTTAGAAAATGCKATTTTTACACCCTCTGAAGAAGGGAATTTCTGTGCTGTGCCAGAAATACTCTAAATGGGTAGATGAGGAATTATTTTCATATTATTCTATTCCTCTTTCGTTTACAAATCTCATGACGTGACTATGAAACATGGCTGTATCTAGGGGGATTATTATTTAGCTGAGCCTGCTAGCTAGCTAGCTAAATTTCATTCGCTAGCTAGCAATTGCTGTGAAGTCACCAAACTTATTTGAAATAACGATTTAGGTAGCTATGTGATATAACTCAACACTTAACTACTACAAATGTAATTTAAATTACAATAAATGAAGGTTAACGTACTGGTTTTTCGCTGTCCGCTGGCACCACAAGAGGGCATTTGATCTGCGAACTCATCACAAATGCACTTGTTGCGCTACATAAACATCGCTATCCAAACAGTGCAGGGCATGCACACAGAATTAAATCGATTTTTATTTTCCCAGAGCTCAAAAGTCATCCCCTGATGTGGTTTAAGCATTGTCGTGAACACTCTAAATCATTTTATCTGGTTCCTTTTTGACAGGTTTTAGATTTTTTATTTCTTCTGTGTGTCATCCTGTAGCACAGCATTTTGGGGAAAGTTAAGGTTCGGTCCAATATTGGCTATGCACCCAAGAGGGAAAGAGGTTGGGCCATTCTAGAAATGTTTTAGAGTAATATAATACAATATATACAATTTAGCAGACACTTTCATCCAAAGGGACTTACGTGCATCCAGTTTTATGTATGGGTAGTCCAGGCAATCGAACCCACTATCCTGGCGTTGCAATGCTCTACCTAGATGCATGACAAGGTTCTAAATGCTTTGTGAAGCCTCAATTTAATATGATTTATAAAGACTTTATTAAGCGGTGCTCATGCCACTCTTTATAAAGCACAGGTTTGTCATATTTGACATAGTGGGTTATGTCACATTTGATATTGGTGGTTATGTCACACAGTTATGCAACATTTATCAACACTTTACGGAGCATGACATAGTTCTAGATGATTTGTGACACATTTATGGAGTGTTTATGTAGTACGACTGAAACTAGTCTTTTGGGGTATCTGTACTTTACTTTATTATTTATATTTTGGACAACTTTTACTTTTACTCCACTGGATTCCCAAAGAAAATATAGGTTTTTTATTCCCATACATTTTCCCTGGCACCCAAAAGTACTTATTACATTTTGATTGCTCAGGCAGGACAGCAATGTGGTCCAATTTACACATCTATCAATATAACAAGTTGTCATCCCTACTGCCTATGATCTGGCAAACTCACTTAACACAAATACTGCATTTGTAAATTATGTTGGAATGTGCCCCTGTCGGTCTGAAAAAAAAATACATAAGGAATTTGATGCATAGCATTTACTTTTACTCAGGTATAACAATTGAGTACTTTTTCCACCACTGTACTTAAGTACATTTGAAACCAAATACTTTTAGACTTTATTTAAGTAGTATTTTACTGGATGACTTTCACCTTTACTTGAGTCATTTTCTCTAAAGGTATCTTTACTTTTACTCAAGTAGGACTTTTGAGTACTTTTCCCACCACTGTTCCTACGAAGGTTCTACTGATTAACTTCATCCTTCCTGGTTGATTGTGAGTGGAACTTGAGTTCCAGAGGCATCTGGCTGTGTTTGTTGTTCTGTAAGAGATGGTTCTAGGAGGTTCTGGATCAAATAGGCTCTGGGTCCTTCTTTCTGAGAGAGAGTTTCGCTCAGGCTGCTGTGACTTTAGTTCTAGTATTATCCAGATGGGCCTTTGACACATCCCCAGTCCTCCACAAAGATACACCTATGCATGATCAAAAAGTCTAATGAGTATTATAGTGCACTCATGCAGGCATTGATGTATTGTTTTTTTCCCCATGGTATAAAGATTTCCCAAAATGTAAAGGCCTGTTGTCTATTTAGGATATTGTAATAATATAATGCATTCATGAAATAATTTAGGTTTTGCATTTCATTGTTATAACAATGCATTTCATTGTTATAGATCTTGAAGCGTTAGTCAGATAACTGCTGAAAAGGCACAGGCTCTGAATAGATTTCTTCATCTATGTTTATAGTTCTAGGAGATCCCTTTTGGCCCCATAAAGCTAGACCTCTTCCAATAGGGTTGATTTCAGTGATTCCAACAGATAGTGACCTTGTTCCTACCAGCAGATGGTGCCACATCATCCGGAGAAGACTGATGTTTACATTTCCTCCTGAGGACCTGCATTCTAGCTGTATCCAGTGCAGTAAATCCATGTTATATTGGTAGATTGATAGAGTGTGTGTACTTTCAGCAATCACCACTTCCTGTAATACGATATGTCTCATTGCTAGTTTGTTTTGTTACTTTAATAGTTTGTTATTGAGAATTTGATATAGGCTACAATTGTTAGCAAAATCTTCATCCAGAGAATTTTTTCATTGCACCGCTGATCAGTCCCACTTAACAATTTATGTAGTGATACAGTGTGTATTATGAATGCAAAAGGCATAATTGCATTTCAAATCCTAATGATCAATTATGTATGCTATTGTATAGTGCAATTGGTGAGATGTGGGTTTTAACTTGAATAGTAATAACTAGTGATGGTTTCTACATTAACCTTCATGTAAGGCAGAAGCACTTTATGTCTGGAGTGGAGATCAGGTTGCATCTGTTTCAATGTGTGTTTGCCCCTGTGCCTGTCTGTCTGTTGTGAATGAGAAACGCTATCATCTGTTTGTCTGTGTGTGATATGGTAAACAACCCCTCAAAAGCTGAATTGCATAAAACTTGTTTTATGAGTTATTATACAACGGGTGAGTCTAATGCTGATTGGTTAAAACCGCGTTCCAGCCGGTGTCTATTCCATAATTTACCACTGGCTAAATCTATGACATAAATGCCTATTTACCCTGTTCCATCTGACTGCACAATCCACTGTCTCATCAGCCCAGCCAGGCAATTTATAAACTTGATCTCCACTATAAAAAGCATCTAGACATTATCTCACATTTCTTTCAGACTGATATTTTGTTTTCAACAGCGGAGATTTGTATAAACCTTGCAGTCTGTCTCTATGACACTTGCAACATTGTTTTAATATTCAAATTTGATCCTCAGCTGCCCCATAGTAATGAACGTGTCGTGAGTTGGGACGAGACAGACAGGCAGGCCGCGCTTCTCAGCCAGTCGAAATCATGAATCAGCTGGCATCATTTTTATGAATTTAAACAAATACATGTAAAGTGCAGCTAATTTACAGTCTTTACAGCTTCAGTTTGAAGTGATTGTGTTAGATGTGTTGTTGACTAGCCCGTCTGAACAACAGTGTCCTGACGAGAGAGCACATTTTCTATACCAGACGAAATCGCGCCACATTAGTTCATTGCTATGGATGCATACAATGCATAATGCAGCTACTTTGCTGTTATTCTGGCTGCACTTTTTGACGTGACTGTAAGTTAGCCGGAGTTGGCTAACTAACAAGTAAGTGATAAGAATGTTGCCAGCCAGTATGGCAATGGAACATTTAGACTGAACGACTGAGTCACGTCCATAGATACAGAACAAAAAGACTGAACAACTGGGTCGCGTCTCTGGCAACCGAACCGATAGAATCAATGACCAACTGGCTTGGGTAGCAATCCTAGATTTGTGTCAGGACTATATCTTGTGGTAGGATGAAATAGGATGAATAAATTCAGAAAAATTAAGTTTTTAATGAAGATATGTAAATCATTATAGGAATATGTTGATAACCCATTGTACAAAAGTGATAATGCCCTCGAAGCTGGTGTTTGGATGAATTATTGCCACGGTTTGCCAGCACTCAACACCCGAGTGTAGGGAAATGCTTCTAGATCTGACAGTGCAGCAGTATCTAACAGGTAATATCTAACAATTCCACAACAAAACCTAAAATCTAACAAATTCCACAGCAAAATACACACAATCTAGTTAAGGAATGGGATGAGAACATATACAGTTGAAGTCGGAAGTTTACATACACTTAGGTTGGAGTCATTAAAACTTGTTTTTCAACCACTCCACAAATTTATTTTCAGTAAACTATAGTTTTGGCAAGTCGGTTAGGACATCTACTTTGTGTATGATACAAGTAATTTTTCCAACAATTGCTTACAGACAGATTATTTCATTTATAATTCACTATATCACAATTCCAGTGGGTCAGAAGTTTACATACACTAAGTGACTGTGCCTTTAAACAGCTTGGAAAATTCCAGAAAAATGTCATGGCTTTAGAAGCTTCTGATAGGCAATTTGACATCATTTGAGTCAATTGGAGGTGTACCTGTGGATGTATTTCAAGGCCTACCTTCAAACTCAGTGCCTCTTTGCTTGACATCATGGGAAAATCAAAAGAAATCAGCCAAGACCCCAGAAAAAAATTGTAGACCTCCACAAGTCTGGTTCATCCTTGGGAGCAATTTCCAAACGCCTGAAGGTACCACGTTCATCTGTACAAACAATAGTACGCAAGTATAAACACCATGGGACCACGCAGCCATCACACCGCTCAGGAAGGAGACGCATTCTGTCTCCTAGAGATGAACGTACTTTGGTGCGGAAAGTGCAAATCAATCTAAGAACAACAGCAAAGGACCTTGTGAAGATTCTGGAGGAAACAGGTACAAAAGTATCTATATCTGTCACGGCTGTCGTCCTCCTCATCTGAAGAGGAGAAGTTTGCAGGATCGGAAGACCAAAACGCAGCGTGGTAAGTGTTCGTCATTTTAATGGAAAAAAACTGAACACTACAAAACACCAATAAACAACCGTGAAGCTAAATACCAATCGTGCTGACACAAACACTACACATAGACAATCACCCACCACCCACAATGACAAAACAGGCTACCTAAATATGGTTCCCAATCAGAGACAACGACTAACACCTGCCTCTCATTGAGAACCATATCAGGCCAAACACAGAAACAGACAAACTAGACATACAACATAGAATGCCCACTCAGATCACACCCTGACCAAACAAAACATATAAACATACAAAGCGAACTATGGTCAGGGCGTGACAATATCCACAGTAAAAAGAGTCCGATATCAACGTAACCTGAAAGGCTGTTCAGCAAGGAAGAAACCACTGCTCCAAAACCGCCATAAAAAAGCCAGACTGCACATATGGACAAAGATCATACCTTTTGGAGAAGTGAACACCATCCCAACCATGAAGCACGGGGTGGCAGCATCATGTTGTGGGGGTGATTTGCTGCAGGAGGGACTGGTGCACTTTACAAAAGAGATGGCTTCATGAGGAAGGAAAATTATGTGGATATTGAAGCAACATCTTATGACATCAGTCAGGAGGTTAAAGCTTGGTCGCAAATGGGTCTTCCAAATGGACAATGAGCCCAAGCATACTTCCAAAGTTGTGGCAAAATGGCTTAAGGACAACAAAGTCAAGGTATTGGAGTGGCCATCACAAAGCCCTGACCTCAGTCCTATAGAAAATTTGTGGGCTGAACTTACAAAGCGTGTGCGTGCAAGGAGGCCTACAAACCTGATTCAGTTACACCAGCTCTGTCAGGAGGAATGGGCCAAAATTCACCCAACTTATTGTGGGTAGCTTGTGGAAGGCTACCCGACACATTTTACCCAAGTTAAACAATTTAAAGGCAATGCTACCAAATACTAATTGAGTGTATGTTAACTTCTGACCCACTGGGAATGTGATGAAATAAATAAAAGCTGAAATAAATCATTCTCTCTTCTATTATTCTGACATTTCACATTCTTAAAATAAAGTGGTGATCCTAACTGATTCAATTTTACTAGGATTAAATGTCAGGAATTGTGAAAAACTGAGTTGAAATGTATTTGGCGTATGTGTATGGTGTATGTAAACTTCCGACTTCAAGTTTGTGACAACTGTTACGTTCTTATTTTTCAGAGTAAATAACTCACGGACACTAGAGAAGCTTAACCAAGTTTAATTCTTCCCAAAGGGTCGACACAGCTGTATTCGGACAAAAACGTTTCCCCCACCACAAATGTAAATACTCCACTTTAGGCACTCCTCCTTATCTCCAATCCTTACATCTTATGGTTTGACAGGAAGAGGGTAATGAACCATAATTTCTTCCTTCAGGGGATCTGACCTGACCTCAACCCCTCCTTCACCTAATCCACAGATGTCTCTCCGCTTCCCCTATAGCAATCCTGTGACTTCCTCCGGTCCACCCAACACATTCCAAAGCCATCTGTCTTTCTACAGAGAACCTTTCACTTCTGATGTAAAAACCAGTCTCTTTCACTCCTTTATATACTATGCTTCTGATCTATCATGTCTCTAGTATATCAATGTTCAAAGTTTACCCCGAATCCGACACAACCAGTATTGAATGCAAATGTCAACTTGACATTGATTTACTGATCAACAGGCTGGGACAGTGACATGGCTGCTGTCTTGCTGCTGCTACCACCAGCTGTGCAAGGTTGTAAGAAGCCTGGAAAGATGTCTGCATGTCAAGCGGAAGATCAGCTTATCAAATTTCAAAAGGTGTGTTGAAAAGTTGTCTGGAATGTGTACACCAGAAATGGCTCAAGTTTAATTCATCTGTCCCTACCCCAAGCTCCTATGCATAGTGTGAAGTGATCTGATGTTCCTATAACCTTTGTCAGAAGTTAGTCACTAAATGCTCCTACCAATATCTCTTGTGTTTTAGGTTGGAACCAGTGTGCAGCAACATCTGGACAGCATCACCCAAAGCAGTCAGCCCTACCTTCTTGCCTTGGGATCCACAAAGAGCAGCATTCACTCCTACTTTGTTGTGATCGACAAGCATGCGGTTCCATGCAAAGGCAGCGGCCTCATTGGGAGCCTTTGATGAACTCTTTAAGGCTCACTTCGTCTTTGGTACGTCATACAGTTCTTGCCTGAGTAACTCCTTCACTTTTGTGCAAACAACCATCTATAACATTGATATGGGGGAAACAAAGGAGACTCCCCAAGTTGCTGAGTTGAGAGCAAGAATGTTGCGTTGGTGAAGATCTGCTGAGGTGAAATGATGAAGTGTTTTCTATGCAAGACTGAGCATAAAAGTTCAAACACCCTTGTCAAGCACCTTAAAGTAATTCATGGACTCTGTCCAGGGAAAACTCTTCATCTAGAATGTGGTCAAGTGGGATGTTCACATTCCTTTGGTAGCTTTTCTGGTTTTAGAAATAATTTTAATAATTGCCACATTTGCAGTTCATTTGGTTCAGTCGGTGATGTTGATTTTTCAAACCCTCAAAGCACCTTTAACACTTAAGGGTAGTGGTGTTGGAGAAGTGTTGACTGAAAATCTAGAGAGTGAGTCAGAGACGTCTTCCCCAGACATTGTAAATAGCTGTGCGTCTGTAATTGCTGATCTAAAGGCAGCAGGTGTAGGTCAAAGTACAGTTAATTCTGTTGTGAATTCCATGGAAGAGAGAGTTCATGATATCCAACAGCGAGCTAAAGAAACCGTCGTTAAGCATATTCTGTGTGATGAAGGACAAACTGACATGTCCAAGAAAGCTGAGGCATGTTTTGAAGGGTTAGAGAATCCTTTCACTGTGCTAAATTCTGAATGCAAGAGGTCTTTCACAGAGAAGTGGGAAACTGTAGAACCAGTTGAACATGTCACTGGCTCAAGATTTGACACAAGACCAAACAAAAAGACTGGAACATATGACCAGATTGTAGTTCAAGACAAATTCATTTATGTTCCAATATTGTCCACCTTGCAGTCAATATTCAAAAGTCAACATGTTTCAGAGATGTTGCAAATATGCGATACCAGTGACACAAGACTCTGTGATATTTGTGTATATTTATCTCAACAGAAAGGCACGCCCTACAGATTCCATTGTTCTATGATGATTTTGAGGTTGCAAACCCTCTGGGTTCCAAGCTAGGAATTCATAAATTGGGTGCTATGTATTTTACTTTAAGGAACTTCTCTCCTAAATGGAATTATTGTTTGGCTAACATACACCTGCGTGGCTTATTTCATGCTCAAGATCTTAAACGGTATGGGTTTACTGCAATCCTTGCTCCTATTGTTCGAGACCTTAAAGTGTTAGAGAGTGATGGCATTGTGGTTCCTTTATACGGTATTCGTGGCAGTGTGGTACAGGTTACTGGCGATAATCTGGGCCTACATAGTTTGTTTGGCCTGGTGGAGTCTTTCAGAGCAAGGTATTGCTGTAGATTACGTCTTGCAGAAAAATATAACTTTCAGACAGAATTCTCTGAAGATTGTCCCAAGAGGGGTGTGAATAGTTTCTGTCATGGACAGTGCTTGTGCCTAAAGAAATATACCTGCATATGCAGCCTATATTCTCCCATTTGTCTATATACACAATCTACAATAGAACATGGCAACCCAATTAGAACTCTGAAAAAATGTGATTAGTTAATTTGATGCAGTGTTATCTGATGTATTTCTGCAGTCCTAAATTATGTAGGCTACCTGTTTTATTTTCTTTATTTAACTAGGCAAGTCAGTTAAGAACAAATTCTTATTTTCAATGAAAGCCTAGGAACAGTGGGTTAACTGCCTTGTTCAGGGGCAGAACAACAGATTTTTACTTTGTCAGCTCAGGGATTCAATCTTGCATCCTTTCGGTTACTAGTCCAACACTCTAACCACTAGGCTACCTGCCACCCTGTACTCTACACGTACTCTACATTCTCTACATGTACTCTACATACTGTACCGTATGTACCCCCGAACCGGCTGACCCCATTGTGCATGTTAATGTCTTACAAATGACTGCTGGTCTCACGGTAATTTACCACAAATTAACATAAACATGTTTTGCATCTCCAGGCCTCCACGCATACAAGTCGCTGATGCACGCCTTTGAAACATCTAGGCCCCTACATTTAAAAAAGTCTAAATCCATTTTAATATACACCATCGCAATAAATCAGATTTTTTTTTACAAGCAGGTTTAAAGAAACATTATGATATAAAGAAAATGTATTTCAGAATAACCAAATATGAGTTGGCCTACTGTATGTTATCTGGCTATGAACCACGCCATAGGCTGTTGGCTTGTTCATTTAGCAGACAATATATGCTTAATAGTCCTGTGCCAATATTTTATATTATATAATTTTATAGTAAGAAGAATATAATTGAACTTAGCTGAATAAAATAGAAAGGACAAGTGCGCATATGGAGTGGCTATGTTGAGCCTAAAAGTGATCATTTGAAACTGGCCCTATGTGCCAGATTTAGAGTTATTTGGCAAATTTTGTTGTGAATGATACAAACCTTAGAATGTCTTAGAAATCCAAAAATATATTTGAAAAAGTTGCAAAAAAGCTACCGCTCTGTTCCTTGCCTCAGGCTCTATCTTCTCTCATCAAGTGATCATACTCAACTTAATTTAGTTTTTACTATTATGTCAAATTAGTTTAGATTTAGAATGGCCCATTATCAAATGGGCAGGAACAGGGGCAGGGGAAAAATACATGTCCTCCGTATGCACTCGAATAGTGAACGGAGGCCGCTTTCCCTCAGTTAGATTTTCAAACATGTTGCTTAATTTCTCCGGGTTTTATGGCGGAGCATTTGCTTAATATTAGCAGCTGAGAAGTAAATATAGCAGCAGCTGGGATACTCCTCTTTTTAGTGGCAACCATCAAAACTGCTTTCACATGAGATTGCATATATATAAATGTCTGGGCTTATACTGTACATAGCTGTGGGAAGTAGGGGTGCTGAGGGTGCTGCAGCACCCTCTGAAAAATCATTAAAAAATATATTAATAAAAAAACACAAAAGTTTTTCACAAAAGTAGTACACTGGGCCTTTACTAGTCCTGTATTAGCGTACCGATATAGCCGTCTGTAGCGCAGCCCCCCCCCCCAAAAAAAAAATCAGCTCCTACCCCAATGCTACCTCAGAGATAGCCTGCAAAGTAATGTCATACTTTCCAAGTCCATACCCAAACAATTCGAACTTCTAATTTTAAAAATGAATCTCTCCAGAAATAAGTCTCTCACTGTTGCCGCCTGCTACCGACCCCCCTCAGCTCCCAGCTGTGCCCTGGACACCGTTTGTGAATTGATCATCTCCCATCTAGCTTCAGAGTTTGTTCTGTTAGGTGACCTAAACTGGGATATGCTTAACACCCCGGCAGTCCTACAAGCTAGATGCCCTCAATCTCACACAAATCATCAAGGAACCCACCAGGTACAACCCTAAATCCGTAAACATGGGCACCCTCATAGACATTATCCTGACCAACTTGCCCTCCAAATACACCTCTGCTGTCTTCAATCAGGATCTCAGCGATCACTGCCTCATTGCCTGTATCCGCTACGGGTCCGCGGTCAAACGACCACCCCTCATCACTGTCAAACGCTCCCTAAAACACTTCTGCAGGCCTTTCTAATTGACCTGGCCCGGGTATCCTGGAAGGATATTGACCTCATCTCGTCAGTTGAGGATGCCTGGTCATTCTTTAAAAGTAACTTCCTCACCATCTTAGATAAGCATGCCCGTTCAAAAAAATGCAGAACTAAGAACAGATATAGCCCTTGGTTCACTCCAGACCTGACTGCCCTCGACCAGCACAAAAACATCCTGTGGCGGACTGCACTAGCATCGAACAGTCCCCGCGATATGCAACTGTTCAGGGAAGTCAGGAACCAATACACGCAGTCAGTCAGGAAAGCAAAGGCTAGCTTTTTCAAGCAGAAATTTGCATCCTGTAGCTCTAACTCCAAAAAGTTCTGGGACACTGTAAAGTCCATGGAGAACAAGAGCACCTCCTCCCAGCTGCCCACTGCACTGAGGCTAGGTTACACGGTCACCACCGATATATCCATGATAATCGAAAACTTCAACAAGCATTTCTCAACGGCTGGCCATGCCTTCCACCTGGCTACTCCAACCTCGGCCAACAGCTCCGCCCCCCGCCCCCCGCCCCCCGCCCCCCGCAGCTACTCGCCCAAGCGTCCCCAGCTTCTCCTTTACCCAAATCCAGATAGCAGATGTTCTGAAAGAGCTGCAAAACCTGGACCCATACAAATCAGCTGGGCTTGACAATCTAGACCCTCTATTTAAGAAACTATCCGACGCCATTGTCGCAACCCCTATTACCAGCCTGTTCAACCTCTCTTTCATATCGTCTGAGATCCCGAAGGATTGGAAAGCTGCCGACAGTCAGCAAAGAGGAGGAGTTTAACTTATAGTTCCAATCGGTGTGCGATGTAAATTGCTGTGCAACGTGCTTTACTAGACTACTTTATGACTCAAATTTGAAATTCTCACCTGGTGATCTGTCCCTGTCCCCTACTGACTGTCTCTGACCCCTGCCATGACAGCCAAATTAAATCAGAATACAGGCAATCTCTTACAAAAAAAGATGGCAGTTTTGAAACTGCAGTGAAGGTACAGTAACTGCAGTCGACTGTGGAATCTTGGTAATTGCAGAATAACTGCAGTGTACTGCAGTTATACTACACTGTAACTGTAGTTACACTGCAAAATTACTGTAGTAAAAAAAACGGTTATTTTGTACGCAGTATTTGCAGCATACTGCAGATAGACTGCACTTTGACAGCAGTTATACTGCATTGTACTGCAGTTAAACTGCACTCTGACTGCAATCTTTTTTGTTATAGCACTTGGGCTACAGTCAGCAAAGAAGAGGAGCTGAACTGATATTGCCTTATAACTCAAATTCTCATCTGATGACCTGTTCTTCCTCTCGCTGTTTCAACATGGGCAGTGTTCTCTCTCTCTCTCTCTCTCTTGCCTGTCTTTGAACCCTGCCAAAATCATATGACCAAATACCATTAACATATGACAAAAATGGCTGGCCTTTGGGGTTAGCTTATTAACATGAAATAGATTCTGCTTTTTATTAGATAAATTATTTATTTACTGTCTGGCAATAGGTATTGCTAGCTAGCTGAATAGATAGTACCAGTCTATTATGAATGGTACAATGTACTTAGCTTGCTGACTAAGTAGCCATTTATTCATTTACTTACAGCCCTCTGTACTCCCCCCAAAAATCTCATGTACTGCACTTTTCTCCTCTTTGGCATTCGCACCATTAGGGCACTTGCTACTTTTTCACTAGGGTGAACACTGACTCACTGTGTGCTGCTCATCTGAAACTGCTGTTGGAAAAGGGGAAGATCCAGATATTGTGCTAGTTTTGGTGCTAGCTTAGCTAGCTAACTAGCTCGCTAACATTAGCCTAGCTAAAATAGCCAACCTAGCATTGCATCACTCTGTATAAAACAATATTATCTCATCACCAATAGTTCGCTAGTTACACAACAACATAAGATTACAGTAGTGAAATGTTCATGAATTTTACTCATTTTAAACTTTCAGAACATTTATACATTGCACCGCTCGTGAACACAGCTACCCAGGGCTTGAGACTATCGCCCCGAAGTGCAATTTCAACTCTCCCAAATTAAAATAATGTGTTTATTTTTATGTTTTGACATGCAAACATGGGTCTACTTTAGGACCTAGGTCATTCACTGTGATTTAAAAGTCTACTCGGGGCTCCCGAGTGGCACAGCGGTCTAAGGTACTGCATCTCAGTGCAAGAGGCATCACTACAGACACCCTGGTTCAAATCCAGGCTGTATCACAACCGGCCGTGATTGGGAGTCCATTGTAGGCCGTCATTGTATATAAGAATTTGTTCTTAACTGAATTGCCTAGTTAAATAAAATAAATAATAAGACTAGGCCTATTACTGAAATAGATAAGTGGGGCTGTCAACTGAGCCAAAATTATGCCTCTAAAAAGGCCAACATTGGAATAATGTTAAAATATATTTTGCATAAATGTACAGGTAGCTGACAAAATAAATTAAACACTTGAGTAAATGAGGGATACAAAGTATATTGAAAGCAGGTGCTTCTGCACAGATATNTGCATAAATGTACAGGTAGCTGACAAAATAAATTAAACACTTGAGTAAATGAGGGATACAAAGTATATTGAAAGCAGGTGCTTCTGCACAGATATGGTTCCTGAGTTAATTAAGCCATTAACATCCCATAATGCTTCAATTGGGTTGATTGTATAAAAATGCCCAGTTGCCCATTATTTTGGCTACCGTGGCTAGAAGAAGAGATCTCAGTGTCTTTGAAAGAGGGGTCTTAAAGGAGCATAGGGGGTTTAAAGGGTTTGTGTGTGTGTATGGGTGTGCGTGTGTGTCTCAGTCACCAGATCTCAACCCAATTGAATAATGTCAAAGTGGAATTTTGTTTGTAGATATTGTTAAATTAAATTAAAATCTGAACTGTCTTGAGTTCAATAAGTATTCAACCCCTTGGTTATGGTAATTATAAATAAGTCCAGGAGTAAAAATGTGCTTAATAATAGTAGTTAGCATTATTTTTCAATGACTACCCCCTCTCTGTACCCCACACATTCAATTATCTGTAATGTCCCTCAATCGAGTAGTGAATTTCAAGCACAGATTCAACTACAAAGACCAGGGAGGTTTTTCAATGCCTTGCAAAGAAGAGCAGCAATTGGTAGATGTGTAAAACATTTTAAAAAGTAGACACTGAATATCCCTTTGAGCATGGTGAAGTTATTAATTAGGCTTTGGATGGTGTATCAGGATACAGTAGCATCCTTTTCTGCAGCTTATGTTTTGATTTCTAATTATCAAATCAAATCAAATCAAGTTTATTTTATATAGCCCTTCGTACATCAGCTAATATCTCGAAGTGCTGTACAGACACCCAGCCTAAAACCCCAAACAGCAAGCAATGCAGGTGTAGAAGCACGGTGGCTAGGAAAAACTCCCTAGAAAGGCCAAAACCTAGGAAGAAACCTAGAGAGGAACCAGGCTATGAGTATGGCTCCTTGCTGTCCCCAGTCACCTGGCCTTGCTGCTATTCCAGTTTCAGCTGTTCTGCCTGCGGTTATGGAACCGCCACCTGTCCCGGACCTGCTATTTTCAACTCTGATGATCGGCTATGAAAAGCCAACTGAAAATTATTCATGATTATTATTTGACCATGCTTGTCACTTATGAACATTTTGAACATCTTGGCATAGTTCTGTTATAATCTCCACCCAGCACAGCCAGAAGAGGACTGGCCACCCC
>NC_036866.1:39623686-39625850 GCF_002910315.2 Salvelinus sp. IW2-2015
GGACTGGGGACAGCAAGGAGTCATCATGCCCGGTTTGCCGTGACGTATGGTCCTAACACTAATTAGATAGTGTTCCTCATATTTAGCTTATTCAAATGGTTTGATGTTCATTTTCAAACTGAATAATGTTGTACTTTTAATTACACATGACATATTACACATTTTATTTAAATGTTCATTTATCCCTGTAATGTGAACGACTAAAGTGTGAAATGTCACTGGTGCACAGTTATCAAAAGCATTACTTATAAATTGCTGGTCCAGCCGCAACTGCTTTGTAAATATCATGTTAACTAACATTGGCTGAGAAGATGCCTTGATCAATCTAGGTAACCCTTACATGGTTAATTACAACAGCTAATGTCGTTACTGAGTAGAGTGTATTTGTAAAAGTATACTTGAAACACATTATAAATACACTTTATTGTAAAGAAAATACAGGAATTCTCATTCAAATTCCATTTGAGTATATTTCTAATTTATGATGAATATACATAAAATATACTTAAAGTGAATTCAAAGTATATTTGTTTTGCTCTTTATCTAATATAAAAAGAATATACTTAAGTACAAAAAAAGTACAAATTTAGATCACTTTAAATGTATTTAATATGCTTAAATGTTAATAAAATGGAAATAGAAATGATAGTAAATGCATATAATATTTAAGTGTGTTTATCACAGATATACTTAAATATATACAAATATATTAATGAAGTATGATTTAAGTAAATACAAAATAAAAATAACCCTGCTTGGGTTATTTGAAGAAATAATATACAGAAAAAATATATATACACAACATGTAAAGTGTTGGTCCAATGTTTAATTAGCTGAAATAAAAGATCCCAGACATTTTCCAAATGCACAAGAAGCTCATCGTTCTCGAATTTTGTTCACAAATTTGTTTACATCCCTGTTAGTGAGCATTTCTTCTTTGCCAGGACAATCCATCAACCTGACAGGTGTGGTATATCAAGAAGCTGATAAAACATCATGATCATTACACCAGTGCCCTTTGTGCTGGGGACAATAAAAGGCCACTCTAAAACATGCAGTTTTGTCACACAACACAATGCCACAGATGTCTCAAGTTTTGAGGGAGCATGCACATGGAATGCTGACTGCAGGAAAATCCACCAGAGCTGTTGCCAGAGAATAGCATGTTTATTTCTCTACCATAAGCCGCCTCCGAAGTCATTTTAGAGAATTTGTTTGTACGTCCAACCAGCCTTACAACTGCAGACCACATGTAGCCATGCCAGCCCAGGACCGCCACATCCGGCTTCTTCACCTGCAAGACCTGCCACCCGGACAGCTGATGAATCTGTAGGTTTGCACAGTCAGTTTTTGTCAGAAACCATCTCAGGGAAGCTCATCTGCGTGCTCGTGGTGCTCACCAGGGTCTTGACCTGACTGCAGTTCGGTGTCGTAACCGACTTCAGTGGGCAAATGCTCACCTTCGATGGCCACTGGCACGCTGGAGAAGTATGCTCTTCATGGATGAATCCCGGTTTCAACTGTACCGAGCCTGTGTGGGCGAGCGGTTTGCTGATGTCAACGTTGTGAATAGAGTGCCCCATGGTGGTGGTTGGGTTATGATATGGGCAGGCATAAGCTACGGACAATGAACACAATTGCATTTTATCGATTGCAATTTGAATGCACAGAGATACCGTGATGAGATCCTGAGTCCCATTGTCATGCCATTCATCCGCCCCCATCATCTCATGTTTCAGCATGATAATGCACAGCCCCATGTTGCAAGGATTTGTACACAATTCTTGGTAGCTAAAAATGTCCTAGTTCTTCCATGGCCTGCATACTCACCAGACATGTCACCCATTGAGCATGTTTGGGATGCTCTGGATCGACGTGTGAAACACCCTTTCCAGTTCCCGCTAATATCCAGCAACTTCGCACAGCCATTGAAGAAGAGTGGGACAACATTCCACAGGCCACAATGAACAGCCTGATCAACTCAATGCGAAGGACATGTGTCACGCTGCATGAGGCGTGGTCACACCCATAGGCGGAAATCCCAGGGGGGACGGGGGGGGACACGACCCCCCCATCTTGGGAAAAATATGATTTGTCCCCCCCAATATATCACTGTAAACATAACTATGTAATTTCAATAATATTAATAATACGCAATGAAAGC
>NC_036866.1:39628249-39684047 GCF_002910315.2 Salvelinus sp. IW2-2015
TGTGCTGATTATAGACACTTAATAGCGCGTTTAAGTTTCAAAAGATTGCGACCCCCCCGCCCTTTGCCTCACAATGGTTTGATCCACTGCCAGTTCTTTAGCTGGCAAGGTAATAGAGGGTTCGTAACTACTGTCGAAAGGGACATGTACGTAACTGACGTGAGGTTAATCCAGTCAATCCATAGCAGGTCTCAAATTAAAAGGTCAATTCAATACGGAGACCAACTTTGTGATGGTTCTCAATGGAGATTATTTTAGATGTGATCACACCATGTTCATTGTATTTATGAAAACTACACCCATACAGTGTACAGTACCATTGTCACCTACTGACCTTTCTTGATATTGCTGGTTGTAAGTACGAATACCTGCATACATACTGGACTGGTAAGGAGCACTGCTATAACTATTATTAGTAGTAGAATTATAATGATTTAAACATTTGAACAAGTTGGGAAAACCCTTCAGTTAACTACTGTACCTATCAATTATCCAGTTGTAGGAATTATGGTTCATCAATATACATTTAACAACGTATGCTATGTGTTACAGCACTACTTTTGGTGTCCCCCTCAGGAATTGCTCTTGAGAAAATTTAATGTAATTGTCCCCTCCAAGGTTGATCTCAGATTTTCGCCCCTGGTCACACCAGACAGTTTTTTTGATCCACGCCCCTACCTTTTTTAAAAAGGTATCTGTGACCAACAGATGCATATCTGTATTCCCAGTCATGTGAAATCCATAGATTAGGGCCTAATTTATTTATTTAAATTGACTGATTTCCTTATATGAACTGTAACTCAGTAAAATCTTTGAAATTGTTGCATGTTGCGTTTATATTTGTTTCAGTGTAGTTTATCAACATTTTTCGCTAAATGTTCTGATCTGTTGCATCAGCCTGATTGCTTTGCATTTTGGATCTATCATCCCAGAACTGTCCCAGAGTCTGTTTTGAACCGTCCCAGACATGTTTTTTATCGCCCCCAGGAGGTCGGGATGCCCTTCATTTTTACCCTCTCCTCAGCAAGCACCACAAAGAGAAAGAGAGAGAAAGACACTGTTGTGTGTCGTTTTCCAGGAAGAATGTGTTCAATAGTGCACGTTGCTGAACTGTTAATGCAGACCAAAGCAGTACATCGCAGACCGATGAAAAGGGAAAGAGAAGAGAAATTGTGAGTTTCTCCGGTTTCTCCTAACAGGCCGGCTGCCTCTGGGGGACCGGCATAACCAAAATTGTACTTGGCAACTGGGGTATCCAATCATAAAATAGGTAACTGAGTCACTGTGGTGCAAAGCCATGGCACTTTACAATAGTGATTTTTTTTCTTCAAATCAATCAAACTCATCATGGTATATTATTGAGGGGGTCCAATTGACCTGTTTCAGTCTCTTGATCCCCTGAAATTGTCCCTCTGAAAGACAAAAATGCACTGATATGAGTCCTTTTCCTGGCCCAATGTGCTCAATAACAAGAAGAGAGCCTTTTATCAACCTGGTCTCAGAGCATTGCAGAATTTTCTGTACGTAAATCCAAAATTCAAAAGGCATTCGCACATCTGAGCAATCTTTTTTGCAGGTGCATGGTAACAGTTGAACAAGATGAATGAAAAAGGAAACCGCACACTGCTCTTGATAGTATCACTGATCTTTAATAAGCTCAGGCCTTCGTCAGAGGCCGATACGTACGCTTATTAAAGATCAGTGATACTATCAAGAGCAGTGTGCGGTTTCCTTTTTCATTCATCTGTACATAAATCTGAAATACTCCATTTAGTTTGATATGCTATGTTTCATATGGTACATAAGACAGATGGTTACTTAGGGCAAAAATGAACGTAGGGTGATTGGGTGGGCGTATAACCCGAACATCTAGTGATCCAAAGGTTATCACAGACAACTTTAGTATTTTAGCAAATTAGCAACTTTTCAACTACTTACTACTTTTAGCTACTTTGCAACTACTTAGCTAACCCTTCCCCTTCCCCTGACCCTAACCGTAACCCTTTTAGCTAACCCTTCACCTAACCCTAATCTAAACCCTTTTAGCCAAACCTTCCCTTAACCCTAACATAATATTTTTTAAATGATTTAACTAGGCAAGTCAGTTAAGAACAAATTCTAATTTACAATGACGATGCTGGGCCGATTGTGCGCCACCCTTTGGGACTCCCAATCACGGCCGGATGTGATACAGCCTGGATTCAAAACAGGGACTGTAGTGATACCTCTTGCACTGAGATGCAGTGCCTTAGACCGCTGCGCCACTCGGGAGCCCAAACCCTTTAACCTAACTCCTAACTAAGCCCTAATCTTAACCCTAACCTTAACCCCTAGCCTAGCTATCGTTAGTGAGCTAGCTAATGTTAGCCACCTAGCTAGAATTTGTAACATATTGTACGTCTAGTTAATGTATAACATATAATCCATTTGCAAATTCGTAGCATATAACATGAATAGTAATTCTTAACATATCATACGAAAAGGTGATGGACATCCACAAATTAATACATACCATACGAAACGTAATATATCATACTAAATGTAGTGTCTTGGAATTACATACATATTAATACAAAATGTTTCTGAGACCAGGTTGCTTTTATGTGGGGAAATTGCCTTGATAGGCTATGGTATCTCTTTGCTGGAAAAGTATTATGATTATACTTCAATGAGATGTCTCTATTTGTTCATATTGTTTTGTTTTTTCAAGTCACGTTTCTTCTGTTTGATATCTAGCGACTAAAATATACGAGATTAACTGCAGGGAGTGATAAGTCATTTTGTGATCCAAAATAAAGAGAAGACAGCAATACTGTGAGCTGAGCTTAGCGTGGGTGTGTCCCTTTAATAGAGATGGATGGGGTAAACACTGGCAGACTGACTTTAAAGTGCTATCCGTTTCTTATTGGGATGCTGCTGTCTGTTCCCTGTTTGTCAGCCCCCACAGTCGTCTTGGTCAAAGCACATGGCTGGATAATCCTGTTTGTATCTGATTCCATAGTCTGTCTGGTCAACATCTGGGCTGTATGTCGATGATGCATCAAGACCAGCTTCAGAATTAACTCTTGATGCTTATAGACTGACGCCTGTAGAGGAGACCATACTCACAGCATGTGTAGCTGGTTCTATTTACCAATAGAGAACCTACTCTAAGATCAGATGTTCTAAAACCTGCTGAGAGTAAAATGAAATAGAACAAATAAGTCTTACAAGAAAGCTTTTAAGCACTGTTTGATAAATTGATGAAAGAGTTTCTGTCACCTAGAAGAACAATAGCCATGTTGCAGCTTCTCGACATGAATGAAGGATAAATTAATTTCTATTGGCATTTAGAAAAACATTGTTTTTATCAGCAATGCTAAGAACCAGCTTCAACCAGCCTCATGTCCCTGTATGTTAGCTGAGTACCACAGTGGTACCAGTGTGCCCTATGCATCCCAGAGTGGTATTCATGGTGTAGTGAACAGGGGTCCCAGGGGAAGGCCAGTGTTTCTGTAGCTGTCCTCGCCCACTGCACCGAGCTGTCTGTCAGTCCCTGGACTCCAGAGGAGCTCTGAGGCCCTCCAAGTGCCTCACTGAGGATCCAGCGCTCTGATCCCTGAATAAGATGAATAATGCAACTACTTCCCCTCGACTCATTTACCTAACACATTTTAGTGGCCGCCCCATCTGAACACCTATTATGACATTTATCAAAAAAATACACTCCTTTTTGCTCTTTAGAGTGATCAACCTCTTTGCCTCATTCAAATTTCTTGGTGGGCAATCTATCTCAACCCATCAATGTTTTTGTTTTCGTTCTCAACCCCAATAGATCACCTATAATTATATGAGCAACGGGTCAGACGATAGCAAGCCATTCTTGTGCTGTGAAATAGGCAGGACAATTATCTGCTAATAGTCAATGTGTGCAATCTCTTGATGATATCGTAGTGTTTGCAGGCTAAGTGACCTCTTTGCTGCTCTTTCAATTAAGTGCTGCTTGCTGGTGGAATAATCTAAATTCTACCCCTGATCCAGGCTGGCTGTAATTTACAGTGCTGTAGATAGCAGGAGCTTCATACGGCCACTCCTCTGATTGCCGTCCATTTAGATGAGAGCATGAAAGTGGGCCACACTTTCCTTCCTGCCGTAATGAGCTGAGAGTCAAACTGGCTGATGAGGAACCATTATGATCAGAGCACGCCATTGAGTAAAGCAAGCCTAATGGGCATGTTTACTACTGGAGAATGCAATGTGTACGTGCATGCATGCATGTGTGTATAGAGGTGAAACGGATGTCTGCAATTGAAGTAATTTATTTATTATTTTAATAATCAGTTTATCTAAATTTACTTTATGTAATATTCTGAAGTTATATGTTATTCAAACAAATAGTGGCCAACTTGCACTACATGACCAAACGTATGTAGACACCTGCTCGTCGAAAAATTTAAAAATCATTGGCATTGATATGGAGTCCCCCCTTTGCTGCTATAACAGCCTCCACTCTTCTGGGAAGGTTTTTCACTAGATGTTGGAACATTGCTGCGGGGACTTACTTCTATTCAGCACAAGAGCATTAGTGAGGTCGGGCACTGATGTTAGGTGATTAGGCCTGGCTCTCAGTCAACGTTCTAATTCATCCCAAAGCTGTTCGATGGGGTTGAGGTCAGGGCTCTGTGCAGGCCAGTCAAGTTCTTCCACACCGATCTCGACAAGCCATTTCTGTATGGACCTCGCTTTGTGCATGGGGGCATTGTCATGCTGAAACAGGAAAGGGCTTTCCCCAAAATGTTGCCACAAATTTGGAAGCACAGAATCGTCTAGAATGTCATTGTATTCTGTAGCGTTAAGATTTCCCTTCACTGGAAGTAAGGGGCCTAGCCCGAACAATGAAAAACAGCCCCAGACCATTATTACTCCTCCACCAAAACTTTACAGTTGGCACTATGCATTTGGGCAGGTATCGTTCTCCTGGCATCCGCCAAAGCCAGATTCGTCCGTCCAACTGCCAGATGGTGAAGCGTGATTCATCACTCCCGAGAGCGCGTTTCCACTGCTCCGGAGTCCAATGGCGGCGAGCATTACACCATTCCAGCCGACGCTTGGCATTGCGCATGGTGATCTTAGGCTTGTGTGCGTCTGCTCAACCATAGAAACCCATTTCATGAAGCTCCCGATGAACACTTCTTGTGCTGATGTTGCTTCCAGAGACAGTTTGGAACTCGGTAGTGAGTTTTGCAACCAAGGACAGATGATTTTCACGCGCTATGTGATTCAGCAGTCGGCGGTCTCGTTCTGTGAGCTTGTGTGGCAGACCACTTTGCGGCTGACTTGTTGGAAAGGTGGCATCCCATGACAGTACCACGTTGAAAGTCCCTGAGCTCTTCAGTAAGCCCATTCTACTGCCAATTTTTGTCTATGGAGATTGCATGGCTGTGTGCTCAATTTTATACACCTGTCAACAATGGATGTGGCTGAAATAGCCGAATACACAAATTTGAAGGGGTGTCCACATACTGTTGTATATATAGTGTATTTCATGAAAGAGCTGTAACACAATTCATACTTTTTTTATTATTATCTTCCAAATTGAATGAAGTGAGAGAAATCACAGAAAACAGTGTGATTCCTGAGTCTCTAAAAGGAAAAGGCCCTTGTTAAACAGCCTTATCGTGTCTGGGTTTCGTTTAATTTGAGGGCAGAAGGGGAGAAAAATTGAAGTAATTAACGAGAACACCCTGGGAGTCTAGACTAGTCTACCGGAACATTATGAGTCTGCACGTCCGGGGACCCTAGATAATTACATTTTAGTCCAAGGAAGGGGCTTGAGTTTGATAATTGAGTTCATCGTTCTTTTGAAGTTGAACCTTTGTAGCCCAGTAGCTATCAATTGCACAGTTTCTCTACCAATAGGTAACAGTTTCTCTGTAAAGAGACATACGTGTAGTGTGTTAGTAGTTGAAGTATCACTGAGATACGCAGAGGAAAAGTAGTGGAGGTCAACTAGGTGCAGCCTCCTGTTTGAAAGGACCCAGCTAAGAAGCACGTGCACAGTTATGCATGGGGAATGTTTTGAAATAGACTATAGATTTAGCAGCGTTGGAAATGGAAGTAGTCATTTAGGTCAGGCTCTACCAAGGGGATGGCGTATGTGAAGCACATCAGATGACCACATCCGAACATACAGTACGGTGGGCAGCAGCTCACCTGTGCAATGTGAGAGAGATGCATTCATGTGTGTGTGAATGTGTGTGTGCATGCTTAGGTGTGGCTCTGTGTGCGTGCTTGTGTGTGTGCGTGCGTATACGGGTAACTGCCAAAATAATGGAAACACTTGAGTAAATGAGGGATACAACGTTTATTGAAAGCAGGTGGTTCCACACAGGTGTGGTTCCTAAGTTAATTAAGCAATTAACATCCCTTCATGCTCATGTATATAAATGCTGGGCAGGCCATTATTTTGGCTACCATGACTATGGCCCCATAGGATGATAATGCCCCCATCCACAGGACATGAGTGGTCACTGAATGGTTTGATTAGCATGAAAACTATATAAACCACATGTCATGGACGTCTGTCATCAGATCTCAACCCAGTTGAACACTTCTGGGAGATTCTGGAGCGGCGCCTGAGACAGCGTTTTCCATCACCACCATCAACAAAACACCAAATGATGGAATCTTCTTGTGGATGAATGGTCTTGCATCTCTCCAATAGAGTTCCAGACACTTGTAGAATCTATGCTAAGGTGCATTGAAGCTGTTCTGGTGGCCCTATTAAGACACTTTATGTTGGTGTTTCCTTTATTTTGGCCAGGTCCATAATTAAGGGCTCCCTTGATATAGACATTATAAAATAAATACTACAAATACTGAGATATATTGTTTTCAAAAGTATATTATTACATATTAATACAATTGCTCAGACAAATACATTTTATTTAACAATTAATATGGGGTTCTTTTTGATGCAAAACCCACCAATGGTGCGCGTGGACAAAGAACTCTATTTTCATGTCATCTGACCATTTTACCGGTTTCAATCCAAGTGACAATGCTGTTTAGCAAACTCCATGTGTTTACATTTGTTGGATTACATTAAAATAGAGCTCTTTGGTTGGTCTTTGATGTTATGGGGCTATTTTCCTTACACTGGTCCTGGGGCCCTTGTTAAGGACAACGGTATCATGAACTTTACCCTGTACTGGGCCATTTTAGCCAAAAACCTGGATGCCTCTTCCAGGAGGCTGAAAGTGGGCCGCAAGTGGATCTACCAGCAAGACAATAACGCCAAGCACACATCAAAATCAACAAAGAGATGGTTCATTGACCACAAAATCAGTCTCCAGGACTTGAACCCCATTGAAAACCTGCCGTTTGAAGTGGAGAGGGAAGTCCATAAGAGCAGACAAAGGATATTGAGAATCTGGAAAGATTCTGTATGGAGGAATGGTCTAAGATGGTCTAAGAGGATGTTCTCCAATCTCATTAAACATTTTAGAAAAAGGCTCAGTGCCGTTGACCTTGCAAGGTATTGAACGGTATAGAAACAGGAGTGCCAATCATTTTGACCCCTATCTTTTTGAGAGATTTTTCGTTTTACTTGTTCTCTGAGCGACTGCATTCGTATAAACAAATATAACTTTCCCTTTTTTTGCATACAATATATGTCAGTATTTGTGTTATACATTTTATACAGTGTTTTCTGCTCATCTTCATCAAGGGTGACAAAAATGTTGGACCTAACTGTGTGTGAAGAGGCTGGGTTAGAATGTCAAGTGTGAAGTAAGAGGTCACATGAGTCGTGAGCACAGTACAATTTACGGGTGTTCAAAAGGTAACTCACAAATCAGATGTCTTGCAGATGCTGCATTTGAGCGCAGAATAAAAAGCGCAGAATTTGTTAAGGTCAATTGTATTTTTATATTGCACTTATACAGGTGTGTAGGAGGAGGAAAATGTTGAATAGACTCCCACACACTGTCACTAAGGATACCACATTTTCAGCTGTAAAGAGTCATTTTCCTTGGACATGGACTCATCCAATGGTAGTAGTCTAGTGTGTCTGTTGAGTGTGAGCTTCTGCTCTGTTGAAACTGAAAATCAAAATGTTCTACCCATTGCGTTATTAAGGTCTCATCTGTCAAATCCTCATTATGGATGGCTTTTTATACATGCTTGTTTGTCGTAGGCACCTTATGTGATCTTCCTATCTTGTTCATCAATTGTTTTCCTGGGAGATCTACTTGGGGCATTTTGTCCCCTGACAGGCCACATGTTTTCAATTAGCACCTGACTATGAGCAGACTGCAGCCTGGGAGCATCTCAGGTCTCCCAACATATCACATGGCTCTGCCTGTCTGCCGGGGGATTCTTATTCACACTCTCTCTGTTGCTCTGACACACACCATTAGCCAAACCACGACTGAAGACCAGCGGATAGATTCAATTAAATTTTCATTAAACAAGAGGTTTCATTAAAGTAAGATTAGACTGAAGGGTAAAGAGTGGAATGAAGATATGAATTTAAACAAGGATAAATTACTTTGTCCATATTCCCGCTTTGCCCCCAAGTGTGGGTCCCCTCTGCTCTCTAATGGTGGCTGTGTTGTTAAGAAGTAGTCATGAAGAGAACACCCAGTTTGGCACTGCTTTGCACTTCAGAGAGATCCTGCTGTTAAATTATTTATTTTCCAAACAGTAATTACTGGAACAGAGGGGCCTGGATGCTGAAGTACGTGATTAGTGAGAGAGCATGCGCACCACGGAACCCAACCCCCGTCGGCCCTACCATCTATCCCATCCCTTTGTCCTGATTACAGTAGTACACAGCACCTCAACCAGGTGCTCCTGGGCCTCCCTCTCCTGTAGTAGTATTACTACTACCGTCATAACATGCTTGTTCACTGACTCTATTTACCGGAAGAACATGCCAGAAGTGTCCGTGGAAAATGTCCCAAATGGGGCCCTGTGCAATGAGTCGAGAATGTTCACAAAATCAGTTGTCTAAGCTGCATTCTGACTACCTCATGTTTTCTGCTGTCTAACTGTTGGTCTTCATTGCGGGAAGCAATTCCAGTTAAAAGTGGCTTCCGTCGTATTTTTAAGTACAGAAATATATTGCCATTTGCCTCTATTCACGCCGTTTGGCATTTGTGACGTGTGTTTAATTCTGTGATTGATGTTGAGATGTGTGTTTGAGGTATTTTTTTATTTTTTTATCTGACCCTGCGTAGTAGTAATCAGTGGTCTTGTTCTGATGTCATTAATTGAGATCTCCATGTGGCTGCTGCTGGGGCCCCATCCTCCTCATCAGAGGTCACCTGTTGACTACCTGCAGACTGCACAGTGCTGGGTGTGATTTCACTGAGGGAGGGGACTGATTCGAAACCTGGCTCCAGCACTGCAGATGGATCTGTCTCTGTTCCTGTGTTGTGTTCCCATCAGCAGCCCAGTGTGCAGCTCAGACACACTCTGATTGGAGCACTCCCCACTGTCTGTCAATCACATCTCATCAGTTTTGATATTTTATCATCCTGCTGCAACCTCGTTGCTGTTTGTTAGGCCGTCAACTGGTTTGGTGCAGGGCTCGGCATCTGTCGTGTGTGTCTGTGGCCTGTTGGGGACTTGTCACTGCAGGTGTGAAGAGAGCGTCTTTGTGGTGAAAGGTGTCGAGGACAGGCTCTAAGGCTTCTCTCTTCTTCCTGACACAGAAATTCACTCTTGAGATCATAAAATCACCCATCTGTCTTTGTGTGGTAAATTTATAATAGAAATATTTATTTAGTAACATCTGAATGGACAATTTACATACTAGGTCTTAGTTTCATGGTACATTTTATGTTTACAGTATGTTAGTATCTCACAAAGTAATCAACCAAAGAGCAATATTACGCACAAAGAACCATGCACTGTACCCAAATAACAAAGATCAATTAATTGTAACAATGTGTTATTAAACAAGACATAAACAAGACTATACTATTACCTCCCAACTGAAACTTTAACACTTTTTAGATTTCTGTAGTTTTTTAAACAAATAGTACTAATGAATGGCCACTGGACATGCAGTTGACTAAACATATATTCTTGGTGCCATTTGAAAGGAAACACTTTTTTGTGGAAATGTGAAAGGAATGTAGGAGAATATAACACATTAGATCTGGTAAAACATAATACAAAGAAAAAAATATATATATATTTTTTTTTTTTTGTACTATCATCTTTGAAATGCAAGAGAAATTATTCCAGCCCAGGTGGAATTTAAATTTTGGCCACTATATGGCAGCAGTGTATGGGCAAAGTTTTAGACTGATCCAATGAACCATTGCATTTCTGTTCAAAATGTTGTACCAGACTGCCCAAATGAGCCTAATTTGTTTATTAATAACTTTTCATGTTCAAAACTGTGCACTCTCCTCAAACAATAGCATGGTACTCTTTCACTGTAATAGCTACTGTAAATTGGACAGTGCAGTTAGATTAACAAGAATTCAAGCTTTCTGCCAATATCAGCTATGTCTATGTCCTGGGAAATGTTCTTGTTACTTACAACCTCATGCTAATCACATTAGCCTACGTTAGCTCAACCGTCCTGCAGGGGACCCACCAATCCTGAAGAAGTTTTAAGCCTGTCCTGGATCAGTAAGCACTTTCAAATGGATATTCTATTGAGCATGCTTTTTAGTTCAGCACTAAGCTTAATCTATGTTGGGGAAACCACGTGTAACATCTACCATTACTAGCATACTGATCTCTCCTCCTCTCTTGATGCTTGGGGTCTCTGCTGTTCCTCTCCTTCACCACCCTGTGTTCTCTTTATGGTGACGGAGGAGTCTTCAGAGAGTTGGTGGAACCGCCCTGGCTTTCACCTGCAGTTCCCTGACCCATCCACTAGAGAACACACCGAGAGGAAACACAGTCAGAGAGATGAGCATAACCAGGTTATATCAGGTAAGGGAATACAATTTGACAGCTGAATTGCACAAAGAGGGAAAGAGTCGGAGGTGAAATCTAATTTCGGTAAATAGAGACTGTGAGGCTGAAGTCACAATGCACTCTGTAGTTTTAATTCATTTTACACAAAAAATGGCCTTGGTGTGTGTAGACCCCCTGTGGGTTCTGTCGTGCCTCTGTCTGAAAATCATTGTCACCGCACTGTGTCTCCGAAATTCCTTCTCCGTTTAATAAGAAACATACTCTAAATACATTGTCCTACTTTCAAGAAACACAAAATCAGTAGGAAATACCAAACATTTTTATTTTTTGCCCTTTTTTATTTTCCTCCTAGATGGAATTTAACAGCCAGAAAAAGCAGCCCAGGGGAAGACAGGGAGCGAAAGAGAGATGTAAGCACAGTTTAAAGGGCTGTTTTAGCGGTTCTGTGTAGCGGGAGCACAACCTTGGCTCAAGTGGCCCGGGATGTGAATTATTGATGAGAACTGTCTGTGGCCTTGAGGGTCAGCGAGTCTTGCACTAAGATTTCAAAACACCAATCCATGAAAAGATGCGAGCGAAAATAATGAAAAGTCAAGTGTGTGTGTGTCTTCTTCAGCTTAATAGGAGGAACAGGGTTGTATTCATTAGACGAAGACCGTGGCAAACAGTTGCAAAACATTTTACAATGGCAACCGTTTACTCGCAAAAAGTTTATATTGGACAAATTCAGGAAGGTCCCTCCCCATATCATTCCGTTTGATTCTGTTTGCTTTTGTTTGGCTCTGTTTGGTTCCAAGTGAATACACCCCAGGGCTTCTGACTGTGCAGCTACAATGATATCCAATGACAAGCACTTCAGTTATACCACTGTGTAGGCAACATTACTGTTCCAATTTCTGCTTTTAACCTCTCAGATGAATATGAATAGATTTTGTGTCAACAACTCCAAATAAATGTTGATCTATTTCTGGCGTCCATTAATGAGGATGGAGGAGTAGTGTTTTTAAATAGCAATAAAGCCGCCTTCTCCCCTCCTCTCCCACTGCAGGAATGGATTGTTCTGATGATGGCACAAAAACAAGTCAAGCAGACATTTGTTTTATGTAATCCTGCTTGTGTTTTATTGTCCCTATACAAGCTAGAGAAGTAGAGCTCTACCACTTGCTGTCTACTTACACTTGAGATGTTTGGTCATAATGTCAAGGATAAAGCTTTGACAGTCTTTCTTCTTCCATCACTTTATGTGTTGACTCACATAGAAAGACGGAGGGAGGGACAGACAGATGGATGAATGGACTGGCACACAGACACACAGACACACAGACAACACGACATCAACAGGCACAGCAGCAAGTCACACACACACACACACACACCACACACACACACACACACACAAACACACACACACACACACACACACACACACACACACACAACACACACACACACACACCAACACACGACATACCTCTACCAGGGGGTGCCAGTGCGCGATGGGCTTGCGGGGTATGACAGCAATCTCATTCCAATGGTCTCGGCCCAGGCTCTCCGCCTCATTGCCCACCCTACACACTCCAATGACCTCATTGTGACCTACACTGTGAGAGGGGGGAACAAACATATGGTCATTTTAAAACCTTTTTGTTGCCATAAATGCACTCATGTTCATGTTGTTTTGATTAAAACCATGTTGATTTTGCACCTCTACACGTCTCCATTTAATAGGTAGTCCACTTGTCTTACACGATAGATTTAGAAGCCCTGCAGTTGTGGCATACTCCTAGTGCATTTTCTGTCCAACATCGTGTTCCGTTCGTGTAATTATTATAGTGATGTTCGGCACGATTATTTTTAACTCCTCAAATATTTACTCTGACAGCATAAGGAGGAAAAGAGTCTGTACTCTGTGGTCTGTGCTTGTTCATCAGTATTTTTGTTTTGTAATGTTGTTTCCTCCTCTCTTGAATGCAGCTGCTTTCCAGGCCAATGATCAACTAAAACATGTTACACTTAGGGAGTCTCAGCTATGTGCTTGTATAGGGGAGGAAACAGGATAATAAAGTTGACGAGCTCAGGGCAAGGATCTCTTCCAGAGAGACATCAGGAATTGTAACATACTCTGTTTCACGGAAACATTGCTCTCTAGGGATATACTGTCTTGAGTCCGTCCAGCCAGTTGGGTTCTCAGTTCATTGGCGCAGAAAGGAATAAATATCTCTCCGGAAAAGAAGGGTGGGGGTGTATGTTTCATCATTAACGACTTTTGGTGTGATTGTGATAACATACAGGAACTCAAGTCTTTTTGTTCACCCGACCTAGAATACCTCACAATCAAATGCGACCGTTTTATCTCCCAAGAGAATTCTCTTCGGTTATAGTCCAGCCGTGTATATCCCCCTCAAGCCGATACCCAAACGGCCTCAAAGAACCTAACTGGACTTTATGCAAACTGGAAACCACATATCCTGAGGCCACATTTATTGTAGCTGAGGATTTTAAGAAAGCAAATTTGAGGAAAAGGCTGCCGAAGTTCTATCAACACATTGACTGTAGTACTCACGTTGCTAAAACAATCGACCACTGCTACTCCAACTTCTGGATACCTATAAGGCCCTCCCCCGCCTCCCTTTCAGCAAATCTGATCATGACTCCTCATTTTGCTCCTTCCTTCCTATAGGCAGAAACTCAAACAGGAAGTACCTGTGCTAAGGACTATTCAAAGCTGGTCTGACCAATCGGAATCCACGCTTCAAGATTGTTTTGATCACGCGGACTGGGATATGTTCCGGGTAGCCTTCGAGAATATTATCGACGTTTACACTGATACGGTGACTGAGTTCATCAGGAAGTGTATAGGAGATGTTGTACCCACTGTGACTATTAAAACCTACCCTAACCAGAAGCCGTGGATAGATGGCAGCATTCGCGCAAAACTGAAAGCGCAAACCGTCGCGTTTCAACATGGCAAGGTGACTGGGAATACGGCCGAATACAAACAGTGTCGTTATTCCCTCCATAAGGCAATCAAACAGGCAATTCAACGGCTCAGACACGAGACCTATGTGGCAGGGTCTACAGACAATCACGAACTACAAAGGGAAAACCTGCCAAGTCGCGGACACCGACGTGTTTCTTCCAGACAAGCTAAATACCTTCTTCGCCCGCTTTGAGGATAACACAGTGCCACCAAAGCGGCCTGCTACCAAGGACTGGGAGCTCACCTTCTCTGTGGCCGACGTGAGTAAGACATCTAAGCATCTTAACCCTCGCAAGGCTGCCGGCCAGACGGCATCCCTAGCCAGAGCATCAACAGACCAGCTGGCTGGAGTGTTTACGGACATATTCAATCTCTCCCTATCCCAGTCTACTGTCCCCACATGCTTCAAGATGTCCACCATTGTTCATCTTCCCAAGAAAGCAAAGGTAACTGAACTAAATGACTATCGCCCCGTAACACTCACTTCTGTCATCATGAAGTGCTTTGAGATACTAGTCAAGGATCATATCATCTCTATCTTACCTGACACTCACTTCAATTTGCTTACCGCCCCAATAGATCCAAAGACGATGCAATCGCCATCGCACTGCACACTGCCCTAACCCATCTGGACAAGAGGAATACCTATGTAAGAATGCTGTTCATTGACTACAGCTCAGCATTCAACACCATAGTACCCTCCAAGCTCATCATTATCTTGAGGCTCGGTCTGAACCCCACCCTGTGCAACTGGGTCCTGGATTTTCTGACGGGCAGGTGGTGAAGGTAGGAAAAAACACCTCCACTTCGCTGATACTCAACACTGGGGCCCCACAGGGATGCGTGCTCAGCCCCCTCTTGTACTCCCTATTCACCAATGACTGAGTGGCCACGCATGCCTCCAACTCAATCATCAAGTTCGCAGACGCCCGATTACCAACAATGATGAGACAGGGAGGAGGTGAGGGCCCTGGGAGTGTGGTGCAAGGAAAATAACCTCTCAACCAACGTCAACAAACCAAAGGAGCTAATTGTGGACTTCAGGAAACAGCAGAAGGGGCATCCCCCTATCCATATCGATGGGACAACCGTGGAGAAGGTGGAAAGCTTCAAGTTTCTTGGCGTACATATCACTTACAAACTGAAATGGTCCACCCACACAGACAGTGTTGTGGAGAAGGCGCAACAGCGCATCTTCAACCTCAGGAGGCTGAAGAAATTTGTCTTGGCACCTAAAACCCTCACAAACTTTTACAGATGCACAATTGAGAGCATCCTGTCGGGCTGTATCACTGCCTGGTACGGCAACTGCACCGCCCACAACCGCAGGGTTCTCCAGAGGGTGGTGCGGTCTGTCCAACACATCACCGGGGGCAAACTACCTGCCCTCCAGGACACCCACAGCACCCAATGTCACAGGAATGCCAAAAATATTATCAAGGACAACAACCACCCGAGCCACTGCCTGTTCACCCCGCTATCATCCATAAGGCAAGGTCAGTACAGGTGCATCAAAGCTGGGACCGAGAGACTGAAAAACAGCTTCTATCTCAAGGCCATCAGACTGTTAAATTCTGTTAAATAGCCATCCTTGCACATTAGAGGCTGCTGCCCTATATACATCTGTCACGAATCCCACCGAAGGCGGTTCCTCTTCCTGTTCGGGCGGTGCTCGGCGGTCGTCGTCACCGGTCTACTAGCTGCCACCGATCCCTTTTTCCCTGTTCGGTTGGTTGAGTCTTACTGTTTTCACCTGTTCCTTGTTTAGTTGTAATTAGGGCTATTTAAGCTGGCAATGCCCGCTTGCTGTTGTGCGGGCTTGTTCCTTCTGTTAGGTTGTGGTGGATTGTATTTTGTTGTATTTACGCCGTACTGTCGTGGGTCCTGGTTTGGGCCGATCTGGGTTTTATGCGCCTAGTGTGTTGACGTGACCGTGTCAGTACCAGGATTAAATACGTTTGTCCTAACCTTCCGCTCTCTGCGCCTGATTCCTGCACCCACGCGTTACACATAGACTTGGAATCACTGGCCACTTTAATAATGGAACACTATTCACTTTAATAATGTTTACATATTTTACATTACTCATCTCATATGTATATACTGTATTCTATCCTATTTTACTGTATCTTAGCCAATGCCACTCTGACATTGCTTGCCCAAATATTTATTCGTAATTCCATTCCTTTACTTTAGATTTGTGTGTATTGTTGTGAAATTGTTTGATATTACTGTTAGATATTACTGCACTAGAGCTGGAAACACAATCATTTCGCTACACCCGCAATAACGTCTGCTAAACAATCGTAAGTGACAAATAATATGTTATTTGATTTGTATACAGCAAAGATACTGTCCACTCAAAAGCATGGTATCGGAGTCCTTTTCAGTGCATCATAGTCACCACAACCTTGCAAGCTATTTTCTGAATAAAAAAACTAAACTGCTGTCATAATGATAGGAAGTTCAGTTCATAAAAAGCGTTGCGAAACAAAATGTATTTACCGATCGTAGTCCATCACTGCTATTAGGAGACTGATCTGATCAATGTTCTCAGGAGGGACATCAAATACTATGGCTTCGTTGTAGACTGGATTCAGAGTGTTTCGCTTGGTGGATGTTTTCCTCTTCTTCAATCTCCGTCCCTCACACATCAAAGACACCTTCACATATGGATCTAGAGAGAGTTGGGACACAGTGTGAACCCAGGTAAACCCACGGAGTAACACATGGGATGCATCCACACAGGCTTCTGGTCAAAAGTAGTGCAGTATACAGTTGAAGTCGGAAGTTTACATACACCTTAGCCAAATACATTTAAACTCAGTTTTTCACAATTCCTGACATTTAATCCTAGTAAAAATTCTCTGTCTTAGGTCAGTTAGGATCACCACTTTATTTAACGAATGTGAAATGTCAGAATAATAGTGGAGAGAATTATTTATTTCAGCTTTTATTGCTTTCATCACATTCTCAGTGGGTCAGAAGATTACATACACTCAATTAGTATTTGGTAGCATTGCCTTTACATTGTTTAACTTGGGTCAAACGTTTCGGGTAGCCTTCCACAAGCTTCCCACAATAAGATGGGTGAATTGTGGCCCATTCCTCCTGACAGAGATGGTGTAACTGAGTCAGGTTTGTAGGCCTCATTGCTTCTTCAGTTCTGCCCACAAATTTTCTATAGGTTTGAGGTCAGGGCTTTGTGATGGCCACTCCAATACCTTGACTTTGTTGTCTTGAAGCCATTTTGCCACAACTTTGGAAGTATACTTGGGGTCATTGTCCATTTGGAAGACCCATTTGGAACCAAGCTTGAACTTCCTGGCTGATGTCTTGAGATGTTGCTTCAATATATCCACATAATTTTACTTCCTTATGATGCCATCTAATTTGTGAAGTGCACCAGTCCCTCCTGCAGCAAAGCACCCCCCACAACATGATGCTGCCACCCCCGTGCTCACGGTTGGGATGGTGTTCTTCGGCTTGCAAGCCTCCCCCTTTTTCCTCCAAACACAACGATGGTCATTATGGCCAAACAGTTCTATTTTTGTTTCATCAGACCAGAGCAGACCACATTTCTCCAAAAAGTACGATCTTTGTCCCCATGTGCAGTTGCAAACCGTAGTGTGGCTTTTTAATGGCGGTTTTGGAGCAGTGGCTTTTTCCTTGCCTTTCAACTTTTTCCTTGCCTTTCAAGTTATGTTGATATATGACTCGTTTTACTGTGGATATAGATACTTTTGTACCTGTTTCCTCCAGCATCTTCACAAGGTAATTTGCTGTTGTTCTGGGATTGATTTGCACTTTTCGCACCAAAGTACGTTCATCTCTAGGAGAAGGAACGAGTTTCCTTCCTGAGCGGTATAACGGCTGCGTGGTTCCATGGTGTTTATACTTGCGTACTATTGTTTGTACAGATGAACGTGGTACCTTCAGGCGTTTGGAAATTGCTCCCAAGGATGAACCAGACTTGGAGGTCTACAATTTGTTTTCTGAGGTCTTGGCTGATTTCTTTTGATTTCCCCATGATGTCAAGCAAAGAGGCACTGAGTGTGAAGGTAGGCCTTGAAATACATCCACAGTTACACTTCCAATTGACTCAAATTATGTCAATTAGCCTATCAGAAGCTTCTAAAGCCATGACATAATTTTCTGGAATTTTCCAAGCTGTTTAAAGGCACAATCAACTTAGTGTATGTAAACTTCTGACCCACTGGAATTGTGATACAGTGAAATATAAGTGAAATAATCTGTCTGTAAACAATTGTTGGAACAATTACTTGTGTCATGCACAAAGTAGATGTCCTAACCGACTTGCCAAAACTATAGTTTGTTAACAAGAAATTTGTGAAGTGGTTGAAAAATGAGTTTTCATGACTCCAACCTAAGTGTATGTAAACTTCCGACTTCAACTGTATAGGGAATAGGGTGCCATTTCGGACGCACACATGGCCTCAATACTTATGCTCCATTGATATGTTTTGTCATGGCTTCTACTTATTGGGCCATATTATTAAAATTACCATTCCATTTCATATACTAGTCTGTCATATAATTTATCCATCCAGTGATGACTAAGCAGAATCAACATCACATTTGTACCCCAGTCCCCACATTAAAGACCCCCTACCTGAGGCTCCAGTGATGTCCATGGCTTTGAGGTTCCTAGCCTTGATCATTGTGATGGTTAGCCTTCCAGCCGTTGGTAGGTAACACAGGGAGAACATGAGATCCCCCAAGTCCACATTGTCCTACAAAGCAACAAAAACATCAGTGAAATTGGTTAGTAACTGAATGTCTCACGATGTCACCATATAGCTCTGGCTTCGCTGTTAGGGATTCCGCTGGTTTACAGTGGACTATGTGAACAGTCGGGACCTCAACTTACTGTTGAGAGTTAGAATAATAGAATGCACAACGTGCAATTTCTAAGCTTGGTTATGCATCAGCAGTTTTCATCTTGTTATATATCACTCATTGACAATCACTCAAATAACCCATGTCAATAAAAAAAGAAAGATTGGTACTGCTTAGTGTACTTAGACTAGCCAGCTATCTACACTTGCTGAATTACTGACCGGGCACGCAGAGCACGTGACCAGAGGCCCTGAGCTCCAGGGGGCCCCCACTGATTTGATTAGTTTCTCTCAATCAGATATCATATTAACATCGCATAAGACATGACAAAATGTGTAGAATTTCAGGGAATTAGCTGTAAAATTGCAACAATCAAAATAACAGTTCTGTAAAGCCAACGGATTTGTTTACCTTTTGTTAATAAAATATTTTGTTCTGCTAACAGATCCCTCTGTACGTATTAAATTATAGTTTTGAATCCCGGTGCTGAGTTTATGTGCGTAAATGTGTAGCGGCTAATTGTATAACTACTGTAATAGGCTGTGTGTTTGTAGAACGACTGAGGTGATTGAAGTTACTGCAACCAATGTAATAATCACTAGGGTAATTGTTGCTGGTTTTTGCTGGCTACGGCAAGGCGTATGTAAGTGAACAGGAAGAGAAGCGCTCCAATTATCACCTCTGAAAATAGCATGAGAGAGTGATGTGTTCGTTAGACACAAGCGTCACTCACAAGGTTAGTTACCGGCATGGATTATGAAGGCTACGAGTCTCACCTCAAGTTGAGGCATGCACCTCACATTGTAATGTAACCCTGACAAACCTGTTACCACTGTATGTTTCTCTCAGCTTGAGGTAGGAGCAGGAAACACCAAACATAGTTAAGATGCAGACTACCGGACCATAAACTTGGTCAAAGCCCCTGGTTTTAGAAGCTGGGAACCTACTGTAAATAAGCAGCATCTCCAGGCTTGGCTGACACTAGCCTGACATCTGAATTAGTCTTTGTGTGCGTGTGCGTGTGCGTGTACGTGTGCGTGTGCGTGTGCGTGTGCATGGCCGTGTGTGTGCTCCTCAGCCCTGAGCTGTATGGGCCTGTTATAACAGATCATTCTCCCTGTGTGAAAGTTCCCATTGGCAGGCCCCTGGGCTCAGTGGGAAGCCCCAGTATTCTGCTTCAGCAGGAAAGGTCAGTTCAGCTCTCCACAGAGAACCGCTCATTATCAGGTCTGGCTTGGTCACCAGCCTGGTCAGTGGTCAGTCCCAGTCTCACACAGACACAGCCTCCCCGAGAAGCTATCTAGCTCACACCCTGCTGGAGCTTGCCAGGGCTATCAGGCCTTTCTGCCTAGCTGCTATGGCTTTGACAAGCACATTGTCAATAGTGGCAACAGGTTTTAGTTCTCCAAATAGCAGAGGTGTACCAGAGTTGTCCCCCCCTAGGTTATGACGTGTTCATATCCTGGGTTGGGGGCCCCACAGTGACTGTGCTCTCTGTGGGTTGGGTTTTACTAGGGGGATATGTTCAATGATGAAGTTATTAATGAAGTTTGAATACAGTGCCTTCGTAATGTATTCAGATCCCTTGACTTTATTCACATTTTGCTACGTTACAGCCTTATTCTAAATTGATGAATAAAATAAAAATCCTCACCAATCTACACACAATACCCCATAATGACAAAGCAAAAAGCAAATTTATAAAATGGGTGCTCAGGTGCATCCTGTTTCCATTGACCATCCTTGAGATGTTTCTACAACGTGATTGGAGTCCACCTGCGGTAAATTCAATTGATTGCGCATGATTTGTAAAAGCACACACCTGTTTATATAAGGTCCCAGTTGACAGTGCATGTCAGAGCAAAACCAAGCCATGAGGTCAAAATAATTGTACTTAGAGCTCCGAGACAGGATTGTGTTGAGGCACAGATCTCGGGAAGGGTACCAAAAAATTGCTGCAGCATTGAAGGTCCGCAAGAACACAGTGAACTCCATCATTCTTAAATGGAAGAAGTTTGGAAGCACTAAGACCTTTCCTAGAGCTGGCCGCATGGCTAAACTGAGCAATCAGTGGAGAAGGGCCTTGGTCAGGGAGGTGACCAAGAACCCGATGGTCACACTAACAGAGCTCTAGCGTTTCTCTGTGGAGATGGGAGAACCTTCCAGAAGGACAAGAAACTTGGCAGCACACCACCAATCAGGCATTTATGGTAGAGTGGCCAGACAGAATCCACTCCTCAGTAAAAGACACATGACAGCCCACTTGGAGTTTGCCAAAGGGCATCTAAAGACTCTCAGCCCGTGGGAAACAAGATTCTCTGGTCTGGTGAAACCAAGATTCAACTCTTTGACCTGAATGCCAAGCGTCACATCTGGAGGAAACCTGTCACCATCCATTCAGTTAAGTATGGTGGTCGCAGCATCATGCTGTGGGGGTGTTTTTCAGTGGCAGGGACTGGGAGACTTGTCAGGATCGAGGCAATGATGACCGGAGCAAAGTAGAGAGAGAACCTTGATGAAAACCTACTCCAGAGCGCTCAGGACCTCAGACTGGGGCAAACGTTTTCCTTCCAACATGACAACGACCCTAAGCACACAGCCAAGACAACGCAGGAGTGGCTTCGGGACAATTCTCTGAATGTCTTTAAGTGGCCGAGCCAGAGCCCGGACTTGGACTCGATCAAACATCTCTGGAAAGACCTGAAAATAGCTGTGCAGCATTGGTCCCCATTCAACCTGACAGAGCTTGAGAGGATCTGCAGAGAAGAATGGGAGAAACTCCCCAAATAAAGATCTTGCCTAGCTTGAAGCATCATACCCAAAAAGACTCGACGCTGTAATTGCTGACAAAGGTACTTCACCAAAGTACTGACAAAAGGGTCTGAATGTAAATGTGATATTACCCGGGGGTTTTCTTCAGACATTTGCTAATATTTCTAAACCTGTTTTCGCTTTGGCATGACGGTGTATAGTGTATAGATTGATGAGATTATTTTTTGAAATCCATTTTAGAACAAGGCTATGACCTAACAAAATGTAGATAAAGTCAAGGGGTCTGAATACTTTCCGAAGGCACTGTATATTGAAATGCAATCACAGCTACATTTGTGCTCACTGCTAACTCACAACGACCATGAACCTGAATTGGAAAATGTTTTTCTGTATGAATAGAGCCCAAATAGACTCCAAAGTTAATACTAACGTTTAAGAATAACAACACATGCTGTGATGTAGCTTCAGAGTTTGTTCTGTTAGGTGACCTAAACTGGGATATGCTTAACACCCCGGCAGTCCTACAATCCAAGCTTGATGCCCTCAATCTCACACAAATCATCAAGGAACCCACCAGGTACAACCCTAAATCCGTAAACATGGGCACCCTAATAGACATTATCCTGACCAACCTGCCCTCCAAATACACCTCTGCTGTCTTCAATCAAGATCTCAGCGATCACTTGGCCTCATTGCTGTATCCGCCACAGGTCTGCGGTCAAACGACCACCCTCATCACTGTCAAACGCTCCCTAAAACACTTCTGCGAGCAGGCCTTTCTAATCGACCTGGCCCGGGTACCCTGGAAGGATATTGACCTCATCCGTCAGTTGAGGATGCCTGGTCATTCTTTAAATGTTACTTCCTCACCATATTAGACAGCATGCTCCGTTCAAAAAATGCAGAACCAAGAACAGATATACCTTGGTTCACTCCAGACCTGACTGCCCTCGACCAGCACAAAAACATCCTGTGGCGAACTGCAATAGCATCGAAGAGCCCCCGCGATATGCACTGTTCAGGGAAGTCAGGAACCAATACACGCAGTCAGTCAGGAAAGCAAAGGCCAGCTTTTTCAAGCAGAAATTCGCATCCTGTAGCTCTAACTCCAAAAAGTTCTGGGATACTGTAAAGTCCATGGAGAACAAGAGCACCTCCTCCCAGCTGCCCCCTGCACTGAGGCTAGGTAACACGGTCACCACCGATAAATCCGTGATAATCGAAGACTTCAACAAGCATTTCTCAATGGCTGGCCATGCCTTCTTCCTGGCGACTCAAACCTTGGCCAACAGCCCCGCCCCCCCGCTGCTACTCGCCCAAGCCTCCCCAGCTTCTCCTTTACCCAAATCCAGATGCAGATGTTCTGAAAGAGCTGGAAACCTGGACCCATACAAATCAGCTGGGCTTGACAATTTGGACCCCCTATTTCTGAACTGTCCGCCGCCATTGTCGCACCCCCTATTACCAGCCTGTTCAACCTCTCCTTCGTATCATCTGAGATCCCCAAGGATTGGAAAGCTGCCGCGGTCATCCCCTCTTCAAAGGGGAGACACCCTGGACCCAAACTGTTACAGACCTATATCCATCCTGCCTGCCTATCTAAGGTCTTCGAAAGCCAAGTCAACAAACAGATCACTGACCATCTCGAATCCCACACGTACCTTCTCCGCTGTGCAATCCGGTTTCCGAGCCGGTCACGGATGCACCTCAGCCACGCTCAGGTACTAAACGACATCATAACCGCATCGATAAAAGACATTACTGTGCAGCCGTCTTCATCGACCTGGCCAAGGCTTTCGACTCTGTCAATCACCAATTCTTATCGGCAGACTCAGTAGCCTCGGTTTTTTCTAATGACTGCCTTGCCTGGTCACCAACTACTTTGCAGACAGAGTTCAGTGTGTCAATCGGAGGGCATGTTGTCCGGTCCTCTGGCAGTCTCTATGGGGGTACCACAGGGTTCAATTCTCGGGCCGACTCTTTTCTCTGTATACATCAATGATGTTCTCTTGCTGCGGGCGATTCCCTGATCCACCTCTACGCAGACGACACCATTCTATATACTTCCGCCCTTCCTTGGACACTGTGCTATCTAACCTCCAAACGAGCTTCAATGCCATACAACACTCCTTCCGTGGCCTCCAACTGCTCTTAAACACTAGTAAAACCAAATGCATGCTTTTCAACCGTTCGCTGCCTGCACCCGCACGCCCGACTAGCATCACCACCCTGGACGGTTCCGACCTAGAATAGTGGACATCTATAAGTACCTAGGTGTCTGGCTAGACGCAAACTCTCCTTCCAGACTCATATCAAACATCTCCAATCAAATCAAATCAAGAATCGGCTTTCTATTCCGCAACAAAGCCTCCTTCACTCACGCCGCCAAACTTACCCTAGTAAAAACTGACTATCCTGCCGACTCGACTTCGGCGATGTCATCTACAAAATAGCTTCCAACACTCTACTCAGCAAACTGGATGCAGTTTATCACAGTGCCATTCGTTTTGTTACTAAAGCACCTATAACGACCACCACTGCGACCTGTATCCCCTAGTCGGCTGGCCCCGCTACATGTTCGTCGTCAGACCCACTGGCTCCAGGTCATCTACAAGGCTATGCTAGGTAAAGTGCCGCCTTATCTCAGTTCACTGGTCACGATGGCTACACCCACCCGCAGCACGCGCTCCAAGTGTATCTCACTGATCATCCCTAAAGCTAAAACTCATTTGGACGCCTTTCCTTCCAGTTCTCTGCTGCCTGCGACTGGAACGAATTGCAAATCTCTGAAGTTGGAGACTTTTATCTCCCTCAACAACTTTAAAAATCTGCTATCCGAGCAGCTAACCGATCGCTGCAGCTGTACATAGTCCATCTGTAAACTACCCACCCAATTTACCTACCTCACCCCCCATACTGCTTTTATTTATTTACTTTTCTGCTCTTTTGCACACCAGTACCAATATCTCTTCTTGCACATGATCATCTGATGATTTATCACTCCAGTGTTAATCTGCTAATATGTAATTATTCGATTTATGCCTACCTCATGCCTTTTTGCACACATTGTATATAGATTCTCTTTTTTCTACCATGTTATTGACTTGTTTATTGTTTACTCCATGTGTAACTCTGTGTTGTCTGTTCACACTGCTATGCTTTATCTTGGCCAGGTCGCAGTTGCAAATGAGAACTTGTTCTCAACTAGCCTACCTGGTTAAATAAAGGTGAAATAAAAAAATAAAAAAATAATAAAAAATGTGCTGCATTGTTCTAATGTTCTGTACATGAAAATCCTTGTTACTATAAATGTCTCAATTACACAGTTAGCTGCTTACTTTGATGTTCCATTTAAAAGCGTCTGTGTAAACACCTCACATCACTTCCAACAGAGATGGTTGCTAATGGTTGCTAATGACTTGAACTAATAATGGGTGCGACTTGTCCTGCTATTCTTTGTGCATTATAAATCATGTCATGTCCTGTAAGGAATGACTTTGGTGGTTGTTGTGGATATTTGTTTTTTAGACAACGTCATTGATTGGGACATTGATTGGGAGTGTATAAGTGGAACATGTAGAATTGGCCACTCCATTCAAGCATCAATAAGTCCTCTATGTGGATGATTGAAATGACAGATCTAATGCGATCTATCACTGCTCTCTGGCCTGTGTCCAAAATCACTGTAAATGTAATCAAACAAATGAGTTGATTTATCAAGGCTGTCAACATAGGGCAGACACCCACGTGACCTCTAACCTACAGTACATCATCATCGGTTCGCACTTTGCTACACTGACCTGGTCACTCAGAAGGCTCGGCAGGAGGTCTCCGTCGTAAAGTGGTTCAAATCACGCATGCACACACACACACACACACACACACACACACACAACACCACACACCACACACACACCACACACACACCACACACACACACCAACACACCACACACACACACACACAACACACACACAACACACACACACACACGCAACCTCCCCACACATACTCCCACCAGAGATTAGGGGTGGACCATGCAGCCCATCCCTCTCAGGCTAAATAATCCAATTACCCACTTCCATTTGCAGACTATAGGATAACAGTCTCCTCCATTCATTGAAGTACTTAAATCAAGTCAGTGGTGGAATTATCGTCACTTGTGCTCTTTCAATGAAATTAAACTGGCCCCCAAAATGGCTGAGAGAGAAGGTTGACAGTCTATCTTGTGTAATTATCCATCTTTCACCTTCCCCCCTAGGATCTCTCTCTCTTTTAAGAGCCTCTTAACATACAGGGTGTGTTACTACCATGTTTGTAGAGAGAAACAGAGGGATACAAAGAGGGAGGGAGATAGAGAGGGAGGTGAAAATGGCTTTGCAAAAGCCAGCACGTGTAAGACCATGTCTTGGCATGTCATCCTATTACGTCAGCAGACAGTAAGTCAGCCAGACAGTAAGTCAGCAGACAGTAAGTCAGCAGACAGTAAGTCAGCAGACAGTAAGTCAGCAGACAGTAAGTCAGCAGACAGTAAGTCAGCAGCTGTGGAACGACATGATTCAGCACTTTAGATGTGTTTCACTGGGCTTCTAAATGAACACAGACACAATCAGGGTAAACTAACACATTTCAATCACTCATAAATGTAGTACTCATGTAATAATAATGGACTTTGGAATGACTCTGTTGTCATCTTGAAAAATAAAATATTCTTAAGTCACAATGGACTAGGTGGACATTTGAACCAAAACGTGATAGCTCCTCTCTCAGCAGTTGGCCCGTAGTTAAGGCATATTGTTGTAAACCCATTTTATCTTTCCTTCCTTCTTCATCAGTCATTCCTCAAGTATTCTTTTCAGCCCATGTCTGTTTCCACAATGCAGATCAATAAGACATAACGTAAGGAGATGTGATGTGCTCATCACTTAGACCGCTGCGCCACTGGAGGCTTCCGAGTGGTGCAGTGGTCTAAGGCACTGCATCGCAGTGCTAGAGGCATCACTACAGGCCCTTGTTCGATCCTGGGCTGTATCACAACCGGCTGTGATCAGGAGTCCCATAGGGCGGCGCACAATTGGCCCAGTGTCGTCCGGGTTAGGGGAGAGTTTGGCCGTCATTGTAAATAACAATTTGTTCTTAACTGACTCGCCTAGTTAAATAAATTAAATGATGCTGTCACGCCCTGACCGTAGATGGCTTTGTATGTTTCCATTTTTAGTTTGGTCAGGGTGTGATGTGGGTGGGTTTTCTATGTTGTATGTCTAGGTTGTCTATTTCTATGTGTTTGGCCTGGTGTGGTTCCCAATCAGAGGCAGCTGTCTATCGTTGTCTCTGATTGGGAGCCATACTTAGGTAGCCTGTTTTCCATTGTGAGTTGTGGGTGGTTGTTTTCTGTTTAGTGTATGTCACCTTGCAGAACTGTTTGTTTATTGTTTTTGTTGTTTTGTTATATTATTCGTATTCATTAAAAGTAATTATGAGTACTTACAACGCTGCACCTTGGTCTTCTCCTTCTCCTCTATACGACGATCGTTACAGATGCTGCAGTGGTGGTTATTGTGGAGCTAGGTAGTAAACCTGCTGCATTGGATCAAGCCACATACTCATCCCATTAATCAAAGACCTAATTATTTTATTTACTTTTTAGTCATTTAGCAGAAGCTCTTATCCAGAGCTCCTTACACGAGCAAGTATGGCTAAGTGCCTTGCTCAAGGGCACATCAACAGATTTTTCACCTAGTCAGCTCAGGGATTCAAACCAGCAACTTTTCAGTTACTGGCCCAATGTTCTTAACCGCTAGGCTACCTGTCGCCCAAGTTGGCTCACATTAATACTATCAACTGCTGTTGCAGGGACACAGATTACAGTGCTCTTGAAATCTTTGTTATATCAGCCTGACAATTAATGTGAACCTGAAGAGGCTATTGGTCTTCTATTGAGTTCTAGAATAAATAAGTTAAGCTGTGTCTAATTAAAGAAAGTATACCACAGGAACAGGTCATCCATCCATACAAGTCCTTTATCTCCCGGACAGGATATTTGATTGAATCTGTCATAATGGTGGGTGTAGCTGGTGTATGCAGTCAGGCGCAGGAGAGCAGAGAATTGGGAGCAACGTAACTTTACTTAGAATAATGAATGGTGCAAGGTAAAACACTACACTTGCCCAAACACAAACACACGAACATCAACTTTTACGCACGGGAAAAAAACAGCACCCGTCGAAATAACCAGTCACCAACATTACCGAACATGACACAAAACAATCCCGCACAACACCATGGGGGAAACAGAGGGTTAAATACCTGAACAATAATTAGGGGAATGAAAAACATATGTGTAGAAACAAAGACAAAACAAATGGACAATTAAAAGTGGCTCGGTGATGGCTAGTAGACCGGCGACGCCAACCGCCGAGCGCCGCCCGAACAAGGAGAGGAACCGACTTCGGCTGAAGTCGTGACATAACCCTTATTTTACCAGGTTAGTTGACTCATTTACAGCAATGACCTAGGGAGTAGTTACCGGGGAGAGGAATGAGCCAATTGGAAGCTGAAGATGACTAGGTGGCCATGATGGTATGAGGGCCAGATTGGGAATTTAGCCAGGACACCGGTGTTATAACCCTACTCTTAGGATAAGTGCCATAGGATTTTTAGTGACCACAGAGAGTCAGGACACCCGTTTAATGACACAGGGTAATGATCCCAATCACTGATCTTTTTTTTAGACAAGAGGAAAGAGTGCTTCCTACTGGCTCTCCAACTCCACTTCCAGCAGGATCTGGTCTTCCAGCCAGAGACCAACCAGGGCCAACCCAGCGTAGCTTCAATGGCAAGCCAGCAGTTGGATGCAGGGTGGTATGCCGCTGGCCAAAACCACCAGTGATTCTGTTCTGTTGTCTAACAGTTTAATTCAACCCTCATAAAGGTGGATTTGAGACCTGCTTGTAGAAGCTTACAGAGATCATGTAAAAGATTTAGAGCTGGTCACTTGTATGGGTATTTGTATAGCTCTCTGTCCCTGGAAGTTGTCCTGTATTTTAGAGGTATGTTAAAAACATGTAATAAACACGCTACATGACTTGTAATTGATGTTATCTAAGAAGTAGATGGTGGGTTATTCTTGACCCCGTTCATATGGTCCTACAGTTCAGTTATGGAGATGTAGCACTTCAATGTCAGACTTGATGCCGGTTTACAGTTTGCATGTTACATATGGGATGTTTGAAACACAACTTAGCGCTGAGGTATGATTTATGCATGGACTAGTGGTTGGACTTGTGATGTCACATGCTCTGGGTCCCAGAAGGGCTGGCCCAGTTCTGGGATGGAGAATGGCTGTGTGTGTGTGTGGCTATGTATGAGTGTGTGTGTGCTTGTGATGCTTGTGTTTCCTAGATGCTCTGGGTTGCATCCCCAGATAAATCTAGGATTCTGTCCAAGCCCCCAAACCCCCCCCCCGGCACAAGTTTTCTGCCTAACACTACACAGCTGATTCAAATAACCAACTCATCATCAAGCTTTGATTATTTGTTTCAGCCGTGTAGTGCTAGGGCAAAAACTAAAACTCGTACCCGGTTTGGCCCCCAGGACCGAGTTTGGAAACCCTGACCTATGAAGTCGCCAAGTTTGACAGCCTTGATACAAAATACTAGCTTCAGACCTATCCATTGTCTGAGCCTAATCTGTAACGCCCAACACAGGAGATGAGAAGCAGGTACAGGGAGTGAACCATGTAATATAGACGGACATGTAACGGAACAAGAACAGCGTCTGGAAATAAACACGACAAACAACGCTACTACAGGGAACAACACAGAGGAGCAGACATATATACAGGGGCAATCAACAAAGTGAGGGAGTCCAGGTGAGTCCAAATGAGCGCAGCTGCGCATAATGATGGTAACAGGTGCATACGATGACAGGAGCCTGGCAACCTCAGGGGGGAGCAGGCATGACATAATCAGGGAAAGGGGGGATAGCTAGTCAGTTGTACAACTGAATACCTTCAACTGAAATGTGTCTTCCACATTTAACCCAAACCCTGTGAATCAGAGAGTTGCAGGGGCTGCCTTAATCAACATCTATGTCTTCAGCACCTGGGGAACAGTGGGTTAACTGCCTTGCTCAGGGGCAGAACAACAGATTTTTACCATGTCATCTCGGGGATTCGATCCAGCAACCTTTGAGTTACTGGCCCAACACTCTAACCACTAGGCTAATCACACAGTTTAGATGTCCTCAAGCCCTACATGTCGATGGGAAGTGAAAATGAACACATCTAAAAAAGAAGTGGCCCTCAAGGGGAGACAGTATAGAGATATATCATTGAGACATCACTCAGACTACAGTCCTCCCGTGCAGACAGCCTACACTCCTTCAATGACACCATAAGTCCTTATTTCCACAGTGAGACTCCAATGAGACTGACTTCTATTGGGACCGCACTTCGAAGACGCACTTCGAGACGTGGTGTGATCATAACAACATACAGGAACTCAAGTCCTTCTGTTCACCTGACTTAGAATTCCTCACAATCAAATGTCGACCGCATTATCTACCAAGAGAATTCTCTTCGACTATAATTACAGCCGCATATATTCCCCCCCAAGCAGACACATCGATGGCCCTGAACGAACTTTATTTGACTTATTTGACCTGAAGCTGCATTCATTGCAGCTGGGGATTTTAACAAGGCTAATCTGAAAACAAGACTCCCTAAATTCTATCAGCATATCGATTGTGCTACCAGGGCTGGTAAAACCCTGGATCATTGTTATTCTAACTTTGCGACGCATATAAGGCCCTCCCCTGCCCTCCTTTCGGAAAAGCTGACCACGACTCCATTTTGTTGTTTCCAGCCTATAGACAGAAACTGAAACAGGAAGCTCCCCCTCTCAGGTCTGTTCAACGCTGGTCCGACCAATCTGATTCCACGGTTCAAGATTTCTTCGATCACGGGGATTGGGATATGTTCCGCATTGCGTCAAACAACAACATTGACGAATACGCTGATTCGGTGAGCGAGTTCATTAGCAAGTGCATTGGCGATGTCGTACCCACAGCAACTATTAAAACATTCCCCAACCAGAAACCGTGGATTGATGGCAGCATTTGAGCGAAACTGAAAGCGCGAATCACTGCTTTTAACCAGGGCAAGGTGACTGGAAACATGACCGAATACAAACAGTGTAGCTATTCCCTCCGCAAGGCAATCAAACAAGCTAAGCGTCAGTATAGAGACAAAGTAGAGTCGCAATTCAATGGCTCAGACACAAGAGGTATGTGGCAGGGTCTACAGTCAATCACGGATTACAAAAAGAAAACCAGCCCCGTCGCGGACCAGGATGTCTTGCTCCCAGACAGACTAAACAACTTCTTTGCTCGCTTTGAGGACAATACAGTGCCACTGACACGGCCCGCTACCAAAACCTGCGGACTCTCCTTCACTGCTCACCGACGTGAGTAAAACATTTAAACGGGTTAACCCTCGCAAGGCTGCAGGCCCAGACGGCATCCCCAGCCGCATCCTCAGAGCATGCGCAGACCAGCTGGCTGGTGTGTTTACGGACATATTCAATCAATCCTTATCCCAGTCTGCTGTTCCCACATGCTTCAAGAGGGCCACCATTGTTCCTGTTCCCAAGAAAGCTAAGGTAACTGAGCTAAATGACTACCGCCCCGTAGCACTCACTTCCATCATCATGAAGTGCTTTGAGAGACAAGTCAAGGACCATATCACCTCCACCCTACCTGACACCCTAGACCCACTCCAATTTGCTTACCGCCCCAATAGGTCCACAGACGACGCAGTCGCAACCACACTGCCCTAACCCATCTGGACAAGAGGAATACCTATGTGAGAATACTGTTCATCGACTACAGCTCAGCATTTAACACCATAGTACCCTCCAAACTCGTCATCAAGCTCGAGACCCTGGGTCTCGACCTCGCCCTGTGCAACTGGGTACTGGACTTCCTGACGGGCCGCCCCCCAGGTGGTGAGGGTAGGTAACAACATCTCCACCGCGCTGATCCTCAACACTGGGGCCCCACAAGGGTGCGTTCTGAGCCCTCTCCTGTACTCCCTGTTCACCCACGACTGCGTGGCCATGCACGCCTCCAACTCAATCATCAAGTTTGCAGACGACACTACAGTGGTAGGCTTGATTACCAACAACGACGAGACGGCCTACAGGGAGGAGGTGAGGGCCCTCGGAGTGTGGTGTCAGGAAAATAACCTCACACTCAACGTCACCAAAACAAAGGAGATGATTGTGGACTTCAGGAAACAGCAGAGGGAGCACCCCCCTATCCACATCGACGGGACAGTAGTGGAGAGGGTAGAAAGTTTTAAGTTCCTCGGCGTACACATCACGGACAAACTGAATTGGTCCACCCACACAGACAGCGTGGTGAAGAAGGCGCAGCAGCGCCTCTTCAACCTCAGGAGGCTGAAGGAATTCAGCTTGTCACCAAAAGCACTCACAAACTTTTACAGATGCACAATCGAGAGCATCCTGTCGGGCTGTATCACCGCCTGGTACGGCAATTGCTCCGCCCACAACCGTAAGGCTCTCCAGAGGGTAGTGAGGTCTGCACAACGCATCACCGGGGGCAAACTACCTGCCCTCCAGGACACCTACACCACCCGATGTCACAGGAAGGCCATAAAGATCATCAAGGACAACAACCACCCGAGCCCCTGCCTGTTCACCCCGCTATCACCCAGAAGGCGAGGTCAGTACAGGTGCATCAAAGCAGGGACCGAGAGACTGAAAAACAGCTTCTATCTCAAGGCCATCAGACTGTTAAACAGCCACCACTAACATTGAGATGCTGCTGCCATACATGTAAAAAATGTATCACTAGCCACTTTAAACAATGCCACTTAATATAATGTTTACATACCCTACATTACTCATCTCATATGTATATACTGTACTCTATACCATCTACTGCATCTTGCCTATGCCGTTCTGTACCATCACTCATTCATATATCTTTATGTACATATTCTTCATCCCTTTACACTTGTGTGTATAAGGTAGCTGTTGTGAAATTGTTAGGTTAGATTACTCTTTGGTTATTACGGCATTGTCGGAACTAGAAGCACAAGCATTTCGCTACACTCGCATTAACATCTGCTAACCATGTGTATGTGACAAATACAATTTGATTTGATTTGATTTGACACCAGTGAGAGTCCAGTGAGATTCAATCAGACAGGTGAAACCTTCAGTATGTCACACCTCACAGTGATTAATGGGATCCATGTGAATAATGGAGGGAGGAGCTCCAGCTTTGTATCCTCATGTCAAAGCAGCCACTGCTGCCAACTCAGATGTACGTCTCCACCCCATGTGTTTCCTGATGTGGTCATGTATTATTCATCCCATCTAAGTATCATTTTATGTTAGTCTTCTTTTTTTATTAAACCAGGGTGGAGGGGTTCTGTGGGGACAGACATACTTAGACTTTGGTATTTTCCTCCCTGCCTTGCTGTTACATGGCCTTTACACATTTTTTTATTGTTTGGACAGAGCTGGTTCCGATATGCTTCTAAGTGTTTAACTCTTTCCAGTCCCACTCCTAAACTGACATAGTTGAATGATCAGGGACCAGAACTGAAGGGACTTCCAACTACACTCTCTCAGATAATGTACCCTTATTCACTACCTCATTTCAAGTCACAATGTTGCATTTATTGTTGCATGTCCACGTACCCAAGCAGATATTATGATACTGTAGTGAGACTGATATAGAGGTTAGCTCACCGAGGTGACGTACTGGATGTCCCTACAGAGTTTAGTCTCTCTGGGGAAGTCTGCAAGGTCCAGGAAGTTATCCACCTGCACCTGGCCAATGATGTCGTGGCGGGAGAAGCGGTCAAAGTCGTAGACGCTGAAGTGCAGTTTGCGTGTGGGCAGCTCAGTGTAGGCCACAGGGAACAGGAAGACCTCATCGAACACAGGGTTGAGGGTCTTGCGGTGCACCTTGGTCTGGTGCTTGGTCTTGCGGTCGGGGAGCAGGTAGATCTTGACGTAAGGGTCAGAGGTTCCTGAGAAATCCTTGGCCGGTAAATCCTGGGCCTTGTGGATCTTGATGATGAGCTGCTCCAGGTCACAGTCGAACTTGAGGATGAAATGTATGCGGCCGCAGCTGTCCGTCTTCCTGCCGTCGTCCGTGTCCACAGAGCGTTGCTTATAGAGCTCGGGTTTGATCCGGCCCAGAGTGGCCAGGGACTCCTGTCTCTGGAACTGGCCAATGTTGAAGTCTGGGTTGGATAGGTTCATTTGGCGGCGGATGGAGTTGTGCCTATAAGAGGGTAGAGAAACCAGTTATCATTAGCTATAGACACAATGCAACATGGTTAGTTGAATTGACTTGTTCATTTTTTCTGTGTTGTGGGACTGACCGGACAGAGGAGGTGGGCTCAGTGATCTGGCGCTGCACGCGGGTGATGTGGCGGACATGGTTCTCCTTGAGCTTGGATTGGGCCTCCAGGGGGATGTCTGGGGATGTGTGGCTGATCTTCATGATTGCCTCTGGGACTAACAGGCCTGGAGGCTCCTTGACACAGTCTTCACTGTACTCATTCTCCACCCCATCCACCTCCATCATGACTGGCTGCTGGTCCCCCTGGCCATCCTTCAGGCCGTTGGGGAGGCCACGGTCGCGCCATGGCACCCAGCACAGCTTCCACGAGACAAAAAGTGAGACCCCGAAAAGGGCTAGGCCACAGGTGGTCACCACCAGAGACAGCAGGCTCACTGACACATCTGCATAGACAGACCCAGGGAGAGAAACAAGTTAGCAGGGAACTGTGGGACGATATATTTTGTATTGATAGCAAGATATTATAATATGCTATCAACTTTTCTTTCAGTCTCTCCCAATGTGCTGCTCAAATTGATATTGTACAAACATTAGTATTAGTATGACAGACGTGACAATTGTTTCCATTAGCAAAGGAAGAGAAACTCATCAGATAGGTAGCATTGTTCAGTTCAATCAACATGAACTCATCAGTAAGTGCTCTCATCTCAAATATCCGCTCACAGATAGTAAAAGGGAAGTGGTTGGTGTCTGGAATAGCCTGGTGTGTTCCACCGGAATATGTTATGTTTCTCAGAAAGTGCATCTCACTATCTGATGAATGAGCTCACTCTGTCTCCATGTCTCCTCTCCAATCCCCAGTCATTACGAATCAGAACATGCAGACACAGAGAGGGCTTTTAGTCCACAGTGAATAAGCCCTTGTCAGAGTGTCCTGCCACTAGCTTCCCATCAGATCTACTGTCTACATTGTCTGTACCTGGACCATGTGTCCTCTCGACTTTCCTGTCATTATCTAGACCAGTGGAGGGAAATGGGTTATTCCTCCCACCAATCCATCCTGGTTGGGCTTTACCCATGAGAAGATGTGGAATCCACAGGCTCATTGGGCTGGCCCACATACTGCACTGTAAACCAGCTGGGTCTTTTGCGCTAAGCCACAGAGATAGATGGCATGCCCAGACATTATGGCACTTCATTTTAGTGGTGACACATTTTTTGAGGATTCACTCATTTAGTTATCTGCTATTTTGACAACCTTTGGTACATCTCAACGTGGCTGTTCTAAAAAGCTAAAATAAATTAAAGATAAAATATCAAAGACACTATATGAGTTTGGAAGCAGAATACCTCTTGCCCATGTTCATTGAATGCATGGAATGATAGACATTGTGACRGTGTGTGTTGTCCCACCAAACTCCCAGCCCTGCTGGGACAACTGCACTTCCTATCCTAAAACTGACAAAGTGCCATCAACACAATGAGCTCTAAACACCACTCACTTTAATTGATTCTGCAGCTCAATCAATTACAAACAGGACACATGTCTAAAGTTTAAACTTTCTCAAAGCAACACTGTCTGACAAGTTTAATTAGCATTGGCTTATTTACTTTAATTATCAATATTGTATCATTCAAACACCCAGCAACCACCCAAAACTGCACTGCCACTCCCACACACATGCATATCCACACACACACACACACACACACACACAACCTAAATGTGTAAACATGCTGATTTGTGCGAATTCTTAAATTATCTTTGCATTGTTATTTATAATTGTATATCCAGTATGTATAGGCCTATGCATATTCAATGTGCTGTGTAGGTGATATAATGCAGTGGTTCCCAAATTGTGGGTCGGGACCCACTTGTGGGTTTTGGCAAGGGTCCAGGTAGGTCGCAAGGATGACATTGGCATCATTTTCAAYCTAGCTACACACAGCCTGGTCCAGGCCAATTGATGCAAGCCTCTGAATAAGTAATGAGTGACCCACATTATCGAAGGCTTTAGACAGGTCAATAAAAAGGGCCGCACGGTGTTTCTTCTTATTCCAAAAATTAAGAAGATTATTAAAACCAAAGAAGTAGCAGAGATGGTGTTATGACCTGGTCTGGAACCGGGCTGGTGTATAGTTGAAAAGGATCTAAGTTAAGTACTGAATCTAGGATTTTTGCTAGGCAACAGAGTTTGGAAATGGGCCGATATTTATTTCAATCACACAGGTCCCCACCTTTAAAAACATYTATATTTTTTWGTTATTCTTTGGTCTGTGTATGTTTTTTTAACCGTTATGTTGGGTMGCGACTCAAAACACACCTCAATTGGTAGGTCACACAAAAAAAGGCTGTCCAAGCATGCATGAAAAATAAATTAGTTGTACTGTAGCTGCTAAACTATTTAATTAGTTTTAGACTTTTTATGGAATCACACGTTACAATACAATATTTTATAAATMATGTGTGCAGAAAACACAGTCAAATGTAAAGGCGCCAACTGTCTTGGGAAATAACAGCAGCATAGCATAGATTTTTTTAACAATGCAAATGTTTAAATAGATCTCCTGGCAAGGATGTTATGTCACTTTTGAAGTGAACCAAACTGCTCAATTTAATTTGACAATGTCTAACTATCTCTTTAATGAATTAATTGTACAAAACATGACAAACGAGGGTTGCTGTGGGCCAAAGTTGTCTGATGATCAAGCTAGGGGTGTGAAAGCTTAAACATTTAAAATAAATTGGGATTGTTAACGTTTAGAAAAAACCTCTAACCTCCCAAAAATTGTTCTGTTTGTTTTCCCCATACAACAGGTCCCGATCATCATCWTCATAAAGGGAAAATGTTTTATTTAACCTAACGCAACAATGATGTAACGTAAGTAGGTGCAGATACTGTATGCATCTTTCAAATGATTTGCCACGGATATAAAATGCTCTGCACATCATTGTCYTTAACAGTTGGAAAAATGGCAGAGAGTGAGACAGGGAAGCGACAGCAGCGAAGTCTTGTATGGCAAGTTAAATGAGTAGGTAGGGAAATGCAAACTTTGCGAGGTCGAATTGAGCTCAAATGACAGTACAGGTGCAATGCTTAACAATCTGAAAGAGAGGCACCATGAGACACAAACCGTTGCTGGCAGCAGCACAGGCCCCCAACAACAGATATTAGACTGGCTCTTCAAATAAAATGTATGTGCCACATGCTTRCTAAACAACAYGTGTAGACTAACAGTGAAAGGCTTACGGGCCCTTCCCAACAATGCAGAGAAAAAATATAAATAATAGAAAAATAATAACACAAGGAAAAGATACACAATGAGTAACGATAACTTGGCTATATACACGGGGTACCACTACCGAGTCAAAGTCCAGGGGAACGAGGTAATTGAGGTAGATACTGTATGTACATATAGGTAAGGGCATAGTGACTAGGCAACAGGATAGATAAAACAGTAGCAGCTGTGTATGTGATGAGTCAATAGTTAGTGCAAAAAGGGTCATTGCAGATACTGTAGTTCACACGAAAGAAGTGCGATAAGGGATTGAGAAAATCACAGCACTGATTACAGAAATTATTGCAGTTGATATGCAGCCATTGTCAATGGTAAAGGATGTTGGCTTCAATGCCTTGATGGCTAGAACCAGACTAGAACCAGACTACAAGATGCCAGGTCTAAAAACTGTGATGGTCGAATGGAAAAGTTGTACAATGATTGCTCTGCAAGTACAAAYCACGAGCTCTCAAACACCCCATACGTGAAGTTAACAACAGATTGTTTGACGTCTATGAACACGCTGTCATACATCACTGCAACGAGCCATCACATTGACGAGAAGTGGGACATGAAGTCCCATGTACTGACCTCTGAGAGCATGGAGGAGAGGCACACAGCAGAGAACCTAAAAAATGGCATTAACTACCATCATTGCTGAGTGGGTGGGGGACAGCAGTAAGGTGAGCGCCGTCTGGTAGCCAGGACTGCGGTAGATTGAACTGCATCARCCCCTAGCGGTCAAATGCAGGACCATATGTGCATTGTGAATTCTCATGTAATTTTATGAWTTTTTTTCTTATAGTTTAAACGACAAAAAATTGCTGTTTAAACATTTAGAACATTTTTACATTTGTCACATCCCGAGATCAAACAAATATTTCACAGGAATGATTGGTGTTGATCTTCAAAAAGAGAGCAAGAAGTTGAAGGATGGATTAAAGATGAAAAGGCATCGTAAGAGCCATCTAGCTCACCTAAAAGCCACGTGTAGTTGCACACGCGATAGAAGAGCACAATAGCTACTGCTGTTTTTTTACCATGCTGTGCGACGCTCCTCAGACCAGCTCGGCAACAAAAACAATAACAACGGCGGTGGGGCGGCCAGTAGTGCGGATTCCATCTTTAAATCTAAAGATGTGATACGCATGATAATCCAGTCACATACGGTACTGACATATCAAACAGGTGTCATCTTCATCCTCTCTTTCATCACGATTTCTCCTGTCAGGCACGAACACAAGCGTGTTCCAAATGCATGCATGATGTATGATGACTTATTGATGGTGTGTGTGTGTGTGTGTGTGTGTGTCTGTGTGTTGAGGTGGCCTCCTGCTGAACCAAATGGATCACAGACGTGTCTCCACAGCAGGACACCACTCAGTGTGGGGAATACACATCATTGTGACCTCTAGCATACGTGCTGCTGCTGATTGCAAAATGATTTGGTGTTCGCCCCTTCACATGCATGCTGAATCAAACCCATTCACCTATTGTATTCAGTGATTACCAAAGGAGCAATCAAGCTGACAAACCTCTGATTTAATCTTGACATTTTGTTAAGGATGTGTTGGATAGACGCTATGGAAATGAAGAAGAGTGAGAACCACTGTGCAGGTGGGACATACAGTACTAAAGCAGATGAGCTCTTATGTATTTAGTGTACACTGTATTGTGATGTTCTGTTTTGTGGCGTAGAAGATGGCATWGCAGTGGATAGCTGCCGTCTTACGGGCTCCTGACCAACTCTGCTATTTTCTTTATWTWTTTTTTTACTCTGATCGTAACTTTTTTTGTACACCATATTTTCGCCATCAATTCCTATGACCGAAAACAGTTTCTGGACACCAGAAGAGCGATCAACCAACCTCGATATGGATGAAGATTTGTAATCTCCCTGTTGAGACTACGTCGGCGACTGAATAAACCGCCCACATTAGCGCTTTTCCCAGGACAAGGAAAATAAATTGTTGGACAAAAAGGATAATATGAACTAAGCTTGTCCAAATGGACAAGCAAAAAAAAAAATRGCCCAAAAAGATATCTTCCTAACAATTAATCTGATCAATTGGATCAAAGTGTCCTAAGGATGCTTGTTGACACCTCACACCCGGTCATACYTTTTTTATGCAGCAGAGAACTTTCTGTATCAACCAAACGAATGTCTTAGCCTCCAGAAGACTTTTGCCACCCAAAGAATCTAACGTCCAAAAAGTGAACACTGGAACAATATTCCTAACATCAGAATGTGGGGAATGGTCAGTGGGGACCTAAAGAATAATCATGTCATATTGTTTTTCATTTTGTGATGTCATTAGTAAGGTTATAAAGGGAATACTGTAACTTGAAAAGTATTTACACTACAGGTACAGTGGTTCCTCCTTTAAAAGTTGCGTCATACTGCGGCACACCTTGTGGGCTGCTGCAGCATTCTGTGGCACGTTATCTATTTGTCAGCCATTTTTTCTGTTAATGCAAGTTATTGCTAGTTTGACCACCAGAGGGCAACTTTGAGAAGCATTTGATAATCTTCCGTATTGGCATTACCAGAGAATTTAAAACCTTTTTTGTAATAACATTGTATATGGGATTGATTTTAAGAAATGTTGCTTAATTAATTAGATTAATATTATGGTGTTTCTATTCCGAGAAACATGAAGAACTAAACAGAAGGGTTTCTGTTAGGATGGAATGGAAAATATGGAGCTGTACAACGTGACCTAGGCTACAGCATGAGGATTGGAGGATTCTAAATTGTTTGCCATCATTAGACAACTTTGTTCCAATATTTCTGTAAATCAGTGATATTTATTCCCATAGTAATTCATTATGAATCCATAACTAAATCAACATCTGCATTTTGAAAGAGTATTTTTATCATTATTTAATTAATGAACGCATAAAGAAGCTGACGAAGAAATACCGTACTGTACAGTATATGCTTTTACATTTGCATAATAAAGCATTTAAGCATTGAATACATTGCAAGTTGAGGGAWTTTCACYACAGTAGTCGGGCTATAAAAAGTCTATTGTCCTGCTAATAGGAAACATTTGCATAATGGGCTGCACCTGCTACAGTTGTGAAGACACAGCATCTTGTTTACATGCTTTATTATAATCACAATGTCACACATTATTTGTATCTAACTTTCCAATTACTTTTAGAGTTTGGGATTTACAAATGTGCGCTTTTCATTATTAGTTACATTGTTTTAGTTTGAACGTGCAGACTTTTTTCCTTTAAATGATTGTTTTATGTAGGATGCTACATTTTTGCCCAGTTGCAATTGTAAGCAGGCCTAATAAAGAAAATCCTACTTCTATTAGGCTGTTAAGCATCATAGCCCTCCTCAGCCAGTTAAGTTATTTTATATAGGTCTAGTCTCTGAAGAAATAGACTCCAATAAAGACCTCTTGTTGTTTGTAAAGTCAAATTAATTATTTAATTAATATTATCTCGTATTATCTCTATCTATGTGTAACAAGCCGTCACATCTTGTCAGTCCACTAGGGACCTTTGTCTCATGTAAGTGTGTATGTGTATTCTGTGTAATTATTTAGTTAGCTAGAAAATAAATAATAAAACCAATTTGTGTAGTACTGAATAATGCTCAAGGCTGTGGTTTTTGCGGATCCAAGAAGGTTGTGACCGTTCAGATTATGAGACTGATATGAAGTAATGATTAGTAAGTGACTGTTATCGATATATAACTTATACACTACCGTTCAAAAGTTTGGGGTCACTTAGACATTTCCTTGTTTCTGAAAGAAAAGCAAWTTTTTTTGTCCATTAAAATAACATCAAATTGATCAGAAATACAGTGTAGACATTGTTAATGTTGTAAATGACTATTGTAGCTGGAAACGTCAGATTTTTTATGGAATATCTACATAGGCGTACAGAGGCCTATTATCAGCAACCATCACTCCTGTTTTCCAATGGCACGTTGTGTTAGCTAATCCAAGTTTAAAAGGCTAATTGATCATTAGAAAACCCTTTTGCAATTACGATATGTTAGCACAGCTGAAAACTGTTGTCCTGATTAAAGAAGCAATAACATTCTTTAGACTAGTTGAGTGTCTGGAGCATCAGCATTTGTTGGTTCGATTATAGGCTCAAAATGGCTAGAAATAAATAACTTTCTAGTACCCGCAAAACACCAGTCTCAACGTCAACAGTGAAGAGGCGACTCCGGGATGCTGGCCTTCTTAGGCAGAGTTCCTCTGTCCCGTGTCTGTGTTCATTTGCCCATCTTAATCTTTTCTTTTTATTAGCCAGTCTGAGATATGGCATTTTCTTTGCAACTCTGCCTCGAAGGCCAGCATCCCGGAGTCTCCTCTTCACTGTTGATGTTGAGACTAGTGTTTTGCGGGTACTATTTAATGAAGCTGCCAGGTGAGGATTTGTGAGGCGTCTGTTTCTCAAACTAGACACTCAAATGTACTTGTCCTCTTGCTGAGTTGTGCACCGGGGCCTCCCACTCCTCTTTCTATTTTGGTTAGAGCCAGTTTGCGCTGTTCTGTGAAGGGAGTAGTACACAGCGTTGTATGAGATCTTCAGTTTCTTGGCAATTTCTCGCATGGAATAGCCTTCATTTCTCAGAACAAGAATAGGCTGACGAGTTTCAGAAGATATGTAATTATTTCTGGCCATTTTGAGCCTGTAATCAAACTCCTAAATGCTGATGCTCCAGATACTCAACTAGTCTAAAGAAGGCCAGCTTTATTGCTTCTTTAATCAGAACAACAGTTTTCAGCTGTGCTAACATAATTACAAAAGGGTTTTCTAATGATAAATTAGCCTTTAAAATGCTAAACTTGGATTAGCTAACACAACGTGCCATTGGAACACAGGACTTATGGTTGCTGATAATGGGCCTCTGTACGCCTATGTAGATATTGCATTAAAAAATCTGCCGTTTCATGTTACAATAGTCATTTTCAACATTAACAATGTCTACACTGTATTTCTGATCAATTTGATGTTATTTTAATGGACAAAAAAATGAGCTTTTCTTTACAAAGCAAGGACATTTCTAAGTGACTCCCACACTTTTGAACGGTAGTGTATATTTTCCAGAGTTTAATTTGGGAGATGGTAACTCGTTAAACAACTCATTTCGTGGTGCCCCTAATCCTAATGAGTTAATTGTTACGTGGTTAATTGAATCGAGTAACAATTAAACATAGTTAGTGGATTATATAAATAACAGTCATCAAATTAATGAAAGTAAAGTCACGACAGTGTGAACGTGGTTTCTCAACAATGAAGAGGATCAAAACAGATTTGCCATCCAGTCTGACTACCCCACAACTGCAAAGGCTCATGTTCCTGTGGTGGAGGGTCCTACCATGGAAGACTTTACAGCTGCCGCAGCTGCCCAAAGGTAGTAGTCTTCAAGTCTGAGAAAACGTAGACCAGGGTTCAACCCCTGGTTGTCCAGACAACAGTGACAGAGGGGAGACGAACTGGAGGAGGACTGATCACACACACCCACACGTGTCTATGTATCTCCGTCTATGTCTGCCTGCCTGCTAGAATGATATACAGGAAAGGGATCCTCATTTAAAGCAGTAAGTAGGTATACACCATGTCTGACTTCCTTAGTAAGTCTTATAAGTACTGTACACACAGTACATACTGTACTGTCATGCATCATTCATGAGTAAAGTATATTTTATATAATTTAACTTGGTGGGTATTTGTGTGTTATTCATCAACATGTGGACTTGAACTTCATTGTGTGAGTCATTGTGTTCTGTGACATTTTGATCTCTGCGTTTTAGAGAAGCATCTCTTTATCTATGTATGTTGCTATTGTGAGGTTAACAGACATCAAGCAGCTTTAATTAGCCTGCCATAGGTTGTCATATACGGTAATTAATCAATTCTACCCCTCAAGGGAAAATGTAAATGAATTCACTGATTAACTTATGCACTTTATTGTATGCAGATTCAGTTTGTTATAGTTCCCATATTGTTGGAGAGTCAGGAAATGTCCAGTTATTAAAATAACAATAAGGATCAAATCGCATCTGTCAATAATATTTTTTAGTATTTAGCTAAATAGTATTTTTAGCTATTGAACAAGTAAAAAATAAGTTCCACCCAGCGATCTGCTCCCCACATCTGGTACAGGTACCTCCGCCACACTCCCCTCTCTCCCTAGCCTTTGCTCGCCTCCAGCACACACACACATACATTCACACACACCGCAGACTTTGCACTGATCTGAATTTTATGTAGGCTAATTAACTTGTGAAGCTTATTATGTGAGCTCACTCAGAAACACTTTAATTAACTAGCATAGACCTAGTATTATTTGATTTTGTCTCAGACTTTTATAGCCTACTGGACTTGAGAGCTACTCTCTTATGTTGTTGGGGCGAGTGACTCTTTGAACTTACAATGCCTAGCCCCAAGTTGTTTTTTTATCTATCTATTTATCTATCTATCTGTTACACGGTCTCTTGACCTCCCATACTATTTTAACCCCCTCTAGCTGGATTTGCATTCATATTACCTGATGAAAGTGCTGTACAATTTGATCTTGTTGCCATCTGATGCACATTCTAACGTCATAAATAATCAACACTTTTATTTTTTATTTTTATTTTTTATTTCACCTTTATTTAACCAGGTAGGCTAGTTGAGAACAAGTTCTCATTTGCAACTGCGACCTGGCCAAGATAAAGCATAGCAGTGTGAACAGACAACACAGAGTTACACATGGAGTAAACAATAAACAAGTCAATAACATGGTAGAAAAAAAAGAGAATCTATATACAATGTGTGCAAAAGGCATGAGGTAGGCAATAAATCGAATAATTTCAATTAAGCAGATTAACACTGGAGTGATAAATCATCAGATGATCATGTGCAAGAAGAGATACTGGTGTGCAAAAGAGCAGAAAAGTAAATAAATAAAGCAGTATGGGGGTGAGGTAGTAAGGTGGTGAAGGGAGGTGGTAGTAATTGGTGTGGGTGAGTTACAGATGGACTATGTACAGCTGCAGCGATCGGTTAGCTGCTCGGATAGCAGATTTTTAAAGTGTTTGAGGGAGATAAAAGTCTCCAACTTCAGAGATTTTTGCAATTCGTTCCAGTCGCAGGCAGCAGAGAACTGGAAGGAAAGGCGTCCAAATGAGGTTTTGGCTTTAGGATGATCAGTGAGATACACCTGCTGGAGCGCGTGCTGCGGGTGGGTGTAGCCATCGTGACCAGTGAACTGAGATAAGGCGGCACTTTACCTAGCATACCTTGTAGATGACCTGGAGCCAGTGGGTCTGACGACGAACATGTAGCAAGGGCCAGCCGACTAGGGCATACAGGTCGCAGTGGTGGGTCGTTAAGGTGCTTTAGTAACAAAACGAATGGCAATGCTGATAAACTGCATCCAGTTTGCTGAGTAGAGTATTGGAAGCTATTTTGTAGATGACATCGCCGAAGTCGAGGATCGGTAGGATAGTCAGTTTTACTAGGGTAAGTTTGGCGGCGTGAGGAAGGAGGCTTTGTTGCGGAATAGAAAGCCGATTCTTGATTTGATTTTGGATGGAGATGTTTGATATGAGTCTGGAAGGAGAGTTTGCAGTCTAGCCAGACACCTAGGTACTTATAGATGTCCACATATTCTAGGTCGGAACCGTCCAGGGTGGTGATGCTAGTCGGGCGTGCGGGTGCAGGCAGCGAACGGTTGAAAAGCATGCATTTGGTTTTACTAGCGTTTAAGAGCAGTTGGAGGCCACGGAAGGAGTGTTGTATGGCATTGAAGCTCGTTTGGAGGTTAGATAGCAGTGTCCAAGGAAGGGCCGGAAGTATATAGAATGGTGTCGTCTGCGTAGAGGTGGATCAGGGAATCGCCCGCAGCAAGAGCAACATCATTGATGTATACAGAGAAAAGAGTCGGCCCGAGAATTGAACCCTGTGGTACCCCATAGAGACTGCCAGAGGACCGGACAACATGCCCGCCGATTTGACACACTGAACTCTGTCTGCAAAGTAGTTGGTGAACCAGGCAAGGCAGTCATTAGAAAAACCGAGGCTACTGAGTCTGCCGATAAGAATATGGTGATTGACAGAGTCGAAAGCCTGGCCAGGTCGATGAAGACGGCTGCACAGTAATGTCTTTATCGATGGCGGTTATGATATCGTTTAGTACCTTGAGCGTGGCTGAGGTGCACCCGTGACCGGCTCGGAAACCGGATTGCACAGCGGAGAAGTACGGTGGGATTCGAGATGGTCAGTGATCTGTTTGTTGACTGGCTTTCGAAGACCTTAGATAGGCAGGGCAGGATGGATATAGGTCTGTAACAGTTTGGGTCCAGGGTGTCTTCCCCTTTGAAGAGGGGGATGACCGCGGCAGCTTTCCAATCCTTGGGGATCTCAGATGATACGAAGGAGAGGTTGAACAGGCTGGTAATAGGGGGTGCGACAATGGCGGCGGACAGTTTCAGAAATAGGGGGTCCAGATTGTCAAGCCCAGCTGATTGTATGGGTCCAGGTTTTCCAGCTCTTCAGAACATCTGCTATCTGGATATGGGTAAAGGAGAAGCTGGAGGCTTGGGCGAGTAGCAGCGGGGGGGCGGGGCTGTTGGCCAAGGTTGGAGTCGCCAGGAGGAAGGCATGGCCAGCCATTGAGAAATGTTTGTTGAAGTTTTCGATTATCACGGACTTATCAGTGGTGACCGTTGACCTAGCCTCAGTGCAGTGGGCAGCTGGGAGGAGGTGCTCTTGTTTCCATGGACTTTACAGTATCCCAGAACTTTTTGGAGTTAGAGCTACAGGATGCAAATTTCTGCTTGAAAAAGCTGGCCTTTGCTTTCCTGACTGACTGCGTGTATTGGTTCCTGACTTCCCTGAACAGTTGCATATCGCGGGGCTCTTCGATGCTATTGCAGTTCGCCAACGGATGTTTTTGTGCTGGCGAGGGCAGTCAGGTCTGGAGTGAACCAAGGGCTATATCTGTTCTTGGTTCTGCATTTTTTGAACGGAGCATGCTTGTCTAATATGGTGAGGAAGTAACTTTTAAAGAAGACCAGGCATCCTCAACTGACGGGATGAGGTCAATATCCTTCCAGGGTACCCGGCCAGGTCGATTAGAAAGGCCTGCTCGCAGAAGTGTTTTAGGGAGCGTTTGACAGTGATGAGGGTGGTCGTTTGACGCGGACCCGTGGCGGATACAGGCAATGAGGCAGTGATCCGCTGAGATCTTGATTGAAGACAGCAGAGGTGTATTTGGAGGGCAGGTTGGTCAGGATAATGTCTATTAGGGTGCCCATGTTTACGGATTTAGGGTTGTACCTGGTGGGTTCCTTGATGATTTGTGTGAGATTGAGGGCATCAAGCTTGGATGTAGGACTGCCGGGGTGTTAAGCATATCCCAGTTTAGTCACCTAACAGAACAAACTCTGAAGCTAGATGGGGAGCGATCAATTCACAGATGGTGTCCAGGGCACAGCTGGGAGCTGAGGGGGTCGGTAGCAGGCGCAACAGTGAGAGACTTATTTCTGGAGAGATTAATTTTTTAAATTAGAAGTTCGAACTGTTTGGGCATAGACCTGGAAAGTATGACAGAACTTTGCAGGCTATCTCTGCAGTAGATTGCAACTCCTCCCCCTTTGGCAGTTCTATCTTGACGGAAAGTGTTATAGTTGGGTATGGAAATCCCAGAATTTTTGGTGGCCTTCCTAAGCCAGGATTCGGACACGGCAAGGACATCAGGGTTGGCAGAGTGTGCTAAAGCGGTGAGTAAGGCAAACTTAGGGAGGAGGCTTCTGATGTTGACATGCATGAGGCCAAGGCTTTTCGATCACAGAATCAACAAATGAGGTGACTGGGGACATGCAGGGCCTGGGTTTACCTCCACATCACCCGAGGAACAGAGGAGTAGTAGGATGAGGGTGCGGCTAAAGGCTATCAAAACTGGTCGCCTAGAGCGTTGGGGACAAAGAATAAAAGGAGCAGATTTATGGGCGTGGTAGAATAGATTCTGGGCATAATGTGCAGACAGGGGTATGGTGGGGCACGGGTACAGCGGAGGCAAGCCCAGGCACTGGGTGATGATAAGAGAGGTTGTATCTCTGGACATGCTGGTCTCAATGGGTGAGGTCACCGCATGTGTGGGGGTGGAACAAAGGAGGTATCAGAGGTAGAGAGTGGAACTACGGGGTCCATTGCAAACCAAAACAATGATAATGATAACTAGCCTGAACAACAGTATGCAAGGCATATTGATATTGAGAGAGACATACAATAAGGCATAAAGTGATTGCAGGTCTTGATTGGAGAGCTAGCTAAAACAACAGGTAAGATAACAGCAGCAATACAAGGTGCTAGTCTAACACAGCAACAACAGGTAAAAATGGCGACGACTAGGCAGAAGGGTCGGATTAACTACACACAGATCCTGAGTTAAAGCACAGAGCCGACAGATAAAACACAAATAAACAGAATGGAGTACCGTGAATTAATGGACAGTCAAGCAGGCATCAGCTATGTAGCCAAGTGATCATAGTGTCCAGGGGGCAGCCGTAGATGGAGCAGGGAGGCCTCCATAAGCTAGCACGCGGCGTTTAAAGTTAGTAGCCCGGGGGTGTCGCTCAGACGGAGGGGGTCTGCTCAGACGGAGGCCGGTTGAGGCACAGGGTGGGGTATTCGTCTGCAGACCAGACGTGGTCGTGTCGACAGAGAATCCAAGCCGGATGGCGATGGCGGAAGAGAGGTTGTGAATTGTAGAATTGTGTTTGCTAACTGTGCTAGCTTCGTGGCAGTGGCGCTAGCTGCGCTAGCTGCAAGCTAGCTGTGAGGATCAGAAGTAGTGGCTCAGGGATTACGGCAGGAATCCGGCGTTGTTGTCGAGAGACAGTCCGATGTGGTAAATTGGTGAGTAATATCCAGGCTAATAACAGGGCTGGTGTCTGTGCAGAAGGTAAAAGCTGCTAGCAGCGGCAAAAAATGGCTAAATTAGCTTGTAGCTGATTAGCTGGTTAGCTACTGGGGGTTCTTGAAAGTGTTCCAAAGTTAAAAAATAATAGCGATTCCGTATCACATTGGGTGAGGTAGSTTAKCGGAAGGTATAATCGAATTAAAAATCGAAAAGAGATAGAAAAAAAATGTTAAAATATATACAAGAAATACGAAAAAATACGAACGTACACGAGAGGACTAAAGAAACACGTCTACACTGCTACGCCATCTTGGATCTACACTGCAAAGCTCTCCCTGTCCTCTGCCGTGCCCTAATTGTATTACTGCTGGTGATATCTGGAAATGTACACCTTGGCCCGTCGTACTGTTGTCGGATGATTTCTGCTTCACTGATTTCTTCTCTCGTAAAAGCCTAGGTTTTTTTCACGTTAACACTAGAAGCTTATTATCTAAAATGTAACAATTGAATGTGTGGGTTCACAGCTCCAATCCAGATGTGTTTTGTCATTACTGAGACATGGTTAAGAAAGACTGTTCTGAACACTGACGTTAACCTTTCTGGTTATAACCTTTGACTGCAAGACAGATCTTCCAAAGGTGGTGGAGTGGCAATCTTTACCAATGAACACCTTCAGTACTCGGTTGTCTCCTTCAAGTCTGTCCCCAAACTATTTGATTTGCTGGTTTTAAGCATTAAGCTTTCAAATAGCTCTTTGCTGACTGTTGCTTGGTGTTTTCAAACTCCATCAGCACCGGCCTGTACCCTACCAGTCCTAAGCTCTCTCCCCTTATACTAAGTCTGAATTCATCCTGCTATGTGAACTAAACTGACATGTTTAAACCATCCGACCAAGTCTTAAAACAATGTGACTTCCTAAAGCTCTCTCAGATTATTATCAATCCCACAAGGTATGACTGCAAATACCCAGGAAAGGCTACTCTCCTCGATGTTATCCTCACAAATAATCCTGAAAGGTATCAGTCTGGTGTTTTCTGTAATGCTCTTAGTGATCATTGTTTTACGTCCTGTGTTCGTAATGGCTGCTCAGTGAAACGACCTGTCCTGTTTTGTCATAAACGCTTGCTGAAAAACTTGAATGAGCAAGCCTTCCGTCATCACCTGGCCTCTGTAAATTGGGATAGATTCAGTTTGATCCCCTCTGTTGAAGATGCTTATGCTTCTTTTTAAAATATTTCCAGTGGTATTGTTAACAAGCACGGCCCCATAAGGAAAATGTCAATTAAAAACAGTTTCAGTGCCTGATTTGACGGGGATCTGGCAGAGTTACTCCACCTCAAAAACACCATTTGGCGAAACACTTGGCACACAAATACTCAGGCTGACTGTCTGTCGTTCAGGTAAATGAGAAGTAAGTGCACTCAGGCTATCCCGAAGGCCAGCGTTAGTTACTTTAAGGAGCAGTTCTCTCTCTGTGGGTCTAACACCAAGAAGTTCTGGAAAACGGTGAAAGACCTGGAGAATAAACCCTGCTCACAGCTGCCCATGTCCCTTAAGGTTGATGATGTGGTTGTTACTAACAAGGAGCACATGGCTGAGCTCTTTAATCACCACTTCATTAAGTCAGGATTCCTATCTGACTCAGCCATCACTCGTTGCCTGTCCAACACTTCCTCATCTCCCAGCCCTTATAATGCATCTAGCCCTGATGCTCCTCCCTCTTTTTTCACTGCCCCGCTACACAGCTTCTCCCTGCAGGCGGCGGTTACTGAATCTGAGGTGCTAAAGGAACTCTTTAAACTTGAACCCCAAAAAAACATCTGGGTGAGATGGTTTAGATCCTTTCTTCTTTTAAGGTTGCTGCCCCTATCATCGCCGAGCCTATCTCTCAACAATTTAAACTGTCTCTCCTCTCTGGGGAGGTTCCCATTGATTGGAAGGAAGCCACGGTGAGTCCTTTATTTAAAGGGGAGATCAAGCTGACCCTAATTGTTATAGGCCAATTCATGTCTTGCCCTATTTATCAAATGTGTTGGAAAAACTTGGCAATATTCAACTGACTGGCTGACTTGATGTCTATAGTATTCTCACTGGCACGCAATCTGGTTTCCGCTCAGGTTACAGATGTGTAACTGTAACCTTACATGTTCTAAATGATGTCACCACTGCCCTTGATTCTAAGCAATGTTGTTTTGCTATTTTGATACGGTAGACCAACTACCTCTCAAAGATTTTAATGTGTAAAGTCAGAACATATGATGTCTCAGCTACCAAGGGAGTACCCAAGGCTCAATCATAGGCCACAAGCTCTTCTCAATTCACATCAACAACATAGCTCAGGCAGTAGGAATGTTCTCTCATCCATTTATATACAGATTATATAGTTTTATACTCAGCTGGCCCCTCCCCGGATGTTGTGTTAAACGCTCTACAACAAAGCTTTCTTAGTGTCCAACAAGGTTTCTCTGCCCTTAACCTTCTTTTGAACCTCTGAGGATGTAGAGCTTGAGGTAGTCACCTCATACAAGTACTTGGGAGTATGGCTAGAGAGTACACTGTCCTTCTTTCAGCACATACAGTGTCCAAGCTGCAGGCTAAGGTTAAATCTAGACTTGGTTTCCTCAATTGTAATCGCTCCACTTTCACCCCAGCTGCCAAACTAACCCTGATTCAGATGACCATCCTAACCAGAGATGTAATCCTACAGAGATGTCATTTATAGATCGGCAGGTAAGGGTGCTCTCGAGCGGCTAGACGTTCTTTACTATTTGACCATCAGATTTTCCACCAATGCTCCTTATAGGACACATCCCTGCACTCTATACTCCTCTGTAAACTGGCCATCTCTGTATACCCAGCGCAAGACCGACTGGTTGATGCTTATTTAAAAAACCTTCTCAGGCCTCACTCCCCCCTATCTGATCTACCTACTGCAACACTCATCCTCCACATACAACACATCGACGGGGCAGTAGTGGAGCGGTTTGAGAGATTCAAGTTCCTCAGTGTCCACATCACTAAAGAATTATCATGGTCCACGCACACCAACACAGCTGTGAAGAAGGCGCGACAATGCCTCTCCCCCATCATGAGTCTTAAAAGATTCGGCATGGGCCCTCAGATCCTCAAAAAGTTTTACATCTGCACAATTGAGAGCATCTTCACTGGCTGCATCACCGCTTGGTATGGTAACTGTTAGGCTTCTGACCGCAGAGGGTAGTGTGTACGGTCCAGTACATCACTGTGGCCGAGCTCCCTGCCATTCAGGCCCTAAAAATTGTCAAAGACTCCAGCCACCCAAGTCACAGACTGTTCTCTCTGCTACCGCATGGCAAGCGGTACCGATGCATCAAGTCTGGAACCAACAGGACCCTAAACAATCTTGCTTGTTTGTAGGTGACCAAATACTTATTTTCCACCATAATTTGCAAATAAATTCATAAAAAATCCTACAATGTGATTTTCTGGATTTTTTTTCTTCTAATTTTGTCTGTCATAGTTGAAGTGTACCTATGATGAAAATTACAGGCCTCTCTCATCTTTTTAAGTGGGAGAACTTGCACAATTGGTGGCTGACTAAATACTTTTTTGCCCCACTGTATGTACATATCTACCTCAATTACCTCGTACCCCTGCACATCGACTCTACCAGTATCCCGTGTATATAGCCAAGTTATTTATACACATTGTTTATTTATTCTTTGTGTTATTCTTTTTCAATTTTTCAAATGTTTTCTCTCTGCATTGTTGGGAAGGGCCCGTAAGCATTTCACTGTTAGTCTGTACCTGTTGTTTACGAAGCATGTGACAAATAAAATGTGATTTGAATTGATTCTTTGAATGCTGAAAAGAGCAATATCAACCACAGGGAATATAAGAGCACTAGAAGGTTAGTAGATTAACAAAGGGAAGAACTCATCGAACCAGAGGGCAACAGCACAGTTCGACCGGCCACATTTTTCTCAGCTTGAGTGGAAAGCTATGAATATGTTATACTTTCTCAAGGAGCCCCTCTGGTCTGACCTGTGTTTTCTCCTACACTGGGCTGCTGGCTCCTGGCCTATCCACCAGGGGTTACACTCTGCCTGCTGGGGATGACCTCGGTTTGGGAGAAAGAAGCTCTTTGAAGTGCCTCATTCTGATGAGATGAGGGAAATCCCCATAGTCCTATAATGTTTGATCAAATATTAACCGTCTTCACAGATCCATACACATCCACAACCCTCAGTAGGTTTAGATCTACGAAAGTTGATATTTTCATGAAGGTGAAATGATTTGGCGAATTACAGAAGACTCCTAATATACACGCCTGGGTCATAGAGGCCCTTTCATTATACCCATTGTGTTGTTTATATTGGTCTGCTACTCATCCATAGAGAGGGCAAGCCCAGGTTGTGACAAACAGCAGCACAGCCAACAATATGTCAATAAGGGACCATTGCAAAGGTGAGAGGTCCTTTTAATATGGGAGATTGGGAGACTGGAGTTGACACCCAGGCACCTCTGATGGATCTTTAGAACAGTTCTATTTCTCCCCTAGAAGGGCTCTGATAACAGACTGTTCGATCCACGAAGAAAACTACCTGTAACTGACAATGCTTGCTCCACTGGATGCTGCTGCAGTGGTCCAACTGGCCCAGAGGCTTTGTTTAGCATGAGACAATTGTGTGAAGAACACGGACAAAAAAGGTTTTCTTAACGTCTTCATCTGGAAAGCGACAATCTCTGTCATTTGATTCTAGCTACTTTGCCAAGCAACCTTTATTGCATAATCAGAGGATATGATATGACTTTTCTCAACTGTCCAATTATTACAACTGCTGTTTGTATATTCTTGTAAGTAAGCCCATTGCCCTTAGGCATTTAATGCTAGCAGTTTATGTAGCTTTATGGCCAGTTAGTGTCCAACTAGAAATCCCATTTGTGACTGTCCAGACCAGATGAGGCTCTCTCCTCGTGGGCCTGACCAAAACCAAGGATCAAGTTTCATTGTGGTCCTCTATTATTCAGACATGGATGGCAGTATGGCACGGTCAAAAATAGTTTCCACACTTTCCGTGGTGTTGTTATCATTTTGCATCTATAGAACCWTGCTCATGTGGAGTAATGTGCAATAAATAGGTCACAGAGTCTTTCAGGAAAATATCTGTTAGCAGAAGTTCCGTAGCATCATGCATGTTTAATGGAATTTGTAACATGGWTAAACGCATCAGTCAAGCCCAGCATCTAATATTGAGCCTACTGTAACAAAATGACTCACAAACGACTCTGGTCTGTGACTTGATAGTATATGGTGGTTAGACTGGGGTTCCAGCTCAATTTCCATTTGCTCAATAATCACTATTTGTCACTTAAAGCTAGACTCCTTAACTGAAACAATTACAAAGCGGACACCCCGTTTCTGTTTCGGTAAAAAGCTGGGACTAGAGAAATGTAACGACTCTCAAATTCATAGACAGAGCTATGGATGCAAGGACTGACCATCCATTATATCAAAATGATCGTTTTAACCACTCCAACAAAAATGTGTGTAGCAACTACCCAGCTAACAACAAACGTTCCCACAACTTTAGAGAACGTTCCCTTAAGAGTCTCATTAGGTCATTAAATAAAGTTTTCATTTGAATGTTCCCGTGATGTGCAAGGAATGTTTCCAATAGACCATTCCCTGAATGTGAAACAGAACTTACCCAGAACGTGGTTACCATGTTCTCAGAATTTAAAATATTAATGTTCTAGACACATCTCATGGGAACGTTGCAAGAACATTCATGTGTCCAGGTTTCTGAGGGTTAGGAGAATATTCCATCAACGTTTCACCAAACATACACAGAACATGGTTGCCATGCTCTCAGAATATAAGATACAATTGTTGTAGACACGTTTCATGGTAACGTGGCAGGAACATTTCTGTGTATCAGTTGTCAGAATGTCGCCTGATGGTCCCAAAGAAACGTTCTCAAAAAAAAAGTTACATTACACATCACACCTTGATTGGTGAACTGTGAACCACTGATCCATTTATAGCTCTTTGTCTGTTGGCAATGTTAGGGATATGACGTACACACAGACAATGCTTGTAACATACATACTTAAATATTTGACACACTTTAACATAGATGACTACATTGTGCATGTTCAGCTGTACTGTAATTATTATTCAACATGTCCTAAACTGGGATTTGAACAGTAGCTGTGTGTGGGTAAAATCACTGGGGAAGCCGAGCCAGGAAAAACTTGCCATATGTCACACCCTGGCCTTTGTTAGATATATTTTCTTGATTAGTTTAGTTAGGTCAGGGTGTGACATGGGGAATGTTTGTGTTTTGTCTAGTTTGGGTGGTTATATGGTAAAGGGGGTGTTGGGTGTAGTGTATGGGTTTGTGTTGAGTGAATGTGTCTAGGTATGTCTATGGTTGAGTGAATGTGTCTAGGTATGTCTATGGTTGCCTGAGTGGTTCTCAATCAGAGACAGATGTTTTTCATTTGTCTCTGATTGGGAGCCATATTTAAGGCAGCCATAGGCATCATGTATTTGTGGGTAATTGTCTATGTTGAACGTTCGTTGCTTGTCTGTTGTTTTGTTAGTTTGTGTATAGTGTTCGTTTCGTGTTTTTTCTCTCTTCCAAAATAAAGAGATGTATTTTGCACACGCTGCGCCTTGGTCCTCTCTCTCTCACGAAGACGATCGTGACACCATATTACAACCTACAGTGGGGAGAACAAGTATTTGATACACTGCCGATTTTGCAGGTTTTCCTACTTACAAAGCATGTAGAGGTCTGTCATTTTTATCATAGGTACACTTCAACTGTGAGAGACGGAATACCATGTAACAAGGCTGGGATGGGCTACAGGACAATAGCCAAGCAGCTTGGTGAGAAGGCAACAAACTGTTGGCACAATTATTAGAAAATGGAAGAAGTTCAAGATGATGGTCAATCACCCTCGGTCTGGGGCTCCATGCAAGATCTCACCTCGTGGGGGTCAATGATCATGAGGAATGTGAGGGATCAGCCCAGAACTACACGGCAGGACCTGGTCAATGACCTGAAGAGAGCTGGGACCACAGTCTCAAAGAAAACCATTAGTAACACACTACGCCGTCATGGATTAAAATCCTGCAGCGCACGCAAGGTCCCCCTGCTCAAAGCCAGCGCATGTCCAGGCCCGTCTGAAGTTTGCCAATGACCATCTGGATGATCCAGAGGAGGAATGGGAGAAGGTCATGTGGTCTGATGAGACAAAAATAGAGCTTTTTGCTCTAAACTCCCACTCGCCGTGTTTGGAGGAATAGAAGGATGAGTACAACCCCAAAGAACACCATCCCAACCGTGAAGCATGGAGGTGGAAACATCATTCTTTGGGGATGCTTTTCTGCAAAGGGGACAGGACGACTGCACCGTATTGAGGGGAGGATGGATGGGGCCATGTATCGCGAGATCTTGACCAACAACCTCCTTCCCTCAGTAAGAGCATTGAAGATGGGTCGTGGCTGGGTCTTCCAGCATGACAACGACCCGAAACACACAGCCAGGGCAACTAAGGAGTGGCTCCGTAAGAAGCATCTCAAAGGTCCTGGAGTGGCCTAGCCAGTCTCCAGACCTGAACCAAATAGAAAATCTTTGGAGGGAGCCGAAAGTCCGTATTGCCCAGCGACAGCCCCGAAACCTGAAGGATCTGGAGAAGGTCTGTATGGAGGAGTGGGCCAAAATCCCTGCTGCAGTGTGTGCAAACCTGGTCAAGAACTACAG